>NC_047674.1:1624461-1791961 GCF_011762505.2 Arvicanthis niloticus | reverse complement strand
CTGTAGACCAGACTGACCTCGAACTCAGAAATCCGCCTGCCTCTGCCTCCCAAGTGCTGGGATTAAAGGCGTGTGCCACCACCGCCCGGCTCATCTCCTCTCTTAAATCCTCCAGTTTATTATTTATTTTTTTAAAGCCTCATATTATTTATTGTGAGAAGAGTTTTGTTGGGAAGAACATTTGGTTCTGGCAAGTTATCTACATTTGAAGGCAAAGAAGGATGTTATTTGTAGAGACTAAGGTAAGTCAGTTTTATTTCTTTAGTGCACAGAAATACTTTTGAATCTCTGGTAGAATATCTATAATCAAGCGAAGTCTCCTCTTTCTGTGCTCCAAGGGATTCTGTGTTGCCGAAAATACAATTGCTTTTCAGTTACTCTAGGGAACTTTCAAACAAGCTGTAGGAAAATGTCAGAATCTGAAATAAGAATCTGCAAAGAAACTCATTTCACCAGAGTTTCATTTTGGCTGTGAGGTGCCAGCTTGGTGATTTCATTGTAATGAGTCGGGTTGCATTTGTCTTGTGAGCATTGACTCATTTCTGCCTGGCATTGAATTCTGTCGGTGGGAATCTGCCGGCCTGCCCTGTGTGAGATCTGCATGAGGCCTGCCTGTATCTGTCTTCTGGTGGAACTCAGTGCCCCATTGAATCTGCCTCACACAGTACAGTGATGATCAGCTCCACATGGACTTCAAGAAGCTACAAAATGACAGGTGGTAGGGATTTCCAGAAAACCTTTCGCATCTTTTGAAATGAACATAGACTTCTGTTTTCTGTAACTATCCTTAAACAGAAGGCCATGGTCTCTACTCTGAGCGAAGGCTGCATGGAAGGATCTATATTGTTCTCATGCCTTAGCTAGACCCCGAGGACACCTCAAGCAGGGAAAAAGTCTCAAATTGAGTGTCTATTTGTGTTGATGCTACTTGAGGTTCTTACATCTATTGTTTTATTTGGTGCCCATAAACCCCTCAAATGTTGCTGTTCTTCTCCCTGCTGAGGTCATATGATCTAAAGCATAAACACATGTGTTATGTGTCCGAGTCAGAATTTGAACCAAGATCTAACTCGATAGTCCAGGCTCTACTAAACAGCTAAGAAAAATTGCATTAATTTAATGAGATCAAGAAGATGGTATTCTATTGGCCGTCTCTGTTCTATACAAAGCAATCAGAACACTTTCCCAATTATATACAACTGTAATGGAGGACCAGGCAAGGAGAGTATGTACCCAAGGCTGTACTTGTCACCAGAGTTCTACCTCAGAGTTGCACCTCAGTAGAACAGAATTTATACATCCTCCACAGGACATCACCCAAGGACAGTGTTACTTTGGCATTGAGAAGCCATTAGATTCCTATCAGCACAATGAAGGGCCTGCATTGTTTCACTGAAAAGGAGCAAACATCTATCTGGCTCACAAATTACAATATAAAAATACCACCGGTGGGGGTGGTAGATGACCGTGCCAGAGCACATGTCAGAGAATAGCGGTCACATCATGAGCTGGGACTGCTAGAGGGAAAAGGGAGAAGGGGAGGGAGAGGCTTGGGCCCCATACCCTTTCAAGGACACACCTTCAGTTACTTATGAACACCCTTTAACTCCACAGTACCCTCAAACACTGCAACCCTCGACACTCAGACCTCAATCCAAGCTAAATCTAGCTTCATACTCCATGCTCCGCCCCTTCAAAGTGGAGCGGCTTTGTCTCAGTCCTCGGGATCACCTGCAGTCCACCTCAGCAGTGTCTGTTCATGATCTCAGTACTGAACTCCTCTCGGTACAGAAGAAAAGCAAATGCTAGTTACAAAGGAAGCATGTCCTTCTCTTCACTTTGGAGCCATGACAATCTGTGACAGGCAAAGCCTTCCATAACCAGCCCAGCACAGTACTGGTAGAACCTGAAGCTCTTGTCAGACTCCAGGCTTCTGCACCCTGGTGCAGAAGACACCAGAAACAGCTCAGAGCAAGTGAAAAGGGTAGAGCAAGACTACATGGAGTCTCTCGGGAACAACTGTGGTTCTCTAACAGGAACCCAAGAATTTTTCAGGTTAGCATCAAACAGAACTTGTCTTCTCAAGAGTATTGGGTACATTCCTACTATTCTTTATTAAAATATTATGCTTCAGGCACTGTCTTATGTATTTATTATATTCAACAAAAAATGATCACTAAATTATTCATAAGATCAAATAACACAAGTCTTAGTATCCCTATAATTGCACCTACCTAAAATATAGCACATAACTCTGAAGAAAACAATAGCAGATAAACTGAAGAAAATCATATGGTTATTCAGAACACTTGATTTTTTCTTCCATTTTTCCCAAAGTGTCCTATTTTTTGATGTTGATGTTTTTCATTCTAATTAGAAATTTAGGTTCCCTGAGTGTTGAAATTTGGAATAAAAGTTGGTGATGCTGTGTTAACAAACACACACACACACACACACACTATATATATATATATATATATATATATATATATATATATATACACATATATACACACACACATATATATATATATATATATATATATACACATATATACATATACATATTTTTTTTCTAGTGACTGGGAGAGAAAAAATAAATGAAGTAGGCCCAAGTAACTTTAAATTGAAGGATGTTTAAATTTAAAAAAATTATTGATCAGAAATGTGTTTCGAAAGTCATCATGAGTTGCTGGAAGTTTACTAACATCTATTGTTTCATCAAGAATTCAAATTGTGGAATCAAACAGTCAGGCACACAAAATAGATGATGATCAATGGTCCCGAATGTATGGGCTGACCACGGGAAGATGCGGAAGCCTCTAGTCTGGCAGGATCTCAGGTTTCACCGGCCTCTACTCAGCTTGTCACTGAAGCTCTGCTCTGTCATTATCCCTCTTCAGTGGCCACAAAGACAGGGATCTTTCTTGGCAACTGGTGTTTGTTTCTGGGACTTTTTTTTTTTTTTTTGTCTTTTTTTCTTTGATATATTTACCCAATGCCAAAGACTTCAGTGAATTTTGTTTACACAGTCTGTGCTAACACACACCCTAACCAACTATACTATCATCTCCAAGTCATGTGGCCAATTTCTTATGAACGTGGTGCATTTTCTGGTTATCAATTATCATGAATAATCCCCACCAGAGAAGGCCTTTGGAAACTTCCATGAAGGACCAAACACCACCTGAAACTTTTTTTTTTCCTTCCTTAGGTAGGCAGAAATTTTTGTACTATTACTGAAAATCATTCTAGTGGTTCACTTTACTGCAAAGACAAAGAATTCAGTCTCATAGCATGGTTTAAAAAAATGAATAAAATGCACAAAGTGAGAAGCATTTCTGAGAGGAATTTCACACATGCTGCTAAGTACTGCAGGGTATTGCCAAGATTGGACTTTCATCCCGATGGGAAGCCATAACAGCTGTAAACTCGGATTTGCTGTCAAATGCCTTTCGCATGGTTCTTAGAGAAGCTGGAGGCAGGAAATCCTTCCAATTTATCTTGCCGTACTATTTTGACCTGCTTCTCTTCTCATTAGCTCTTTATATCTGTTGATAGCTTAGAATGTGCAGATTTCACCAGCCCCAGGCAGAATAATCAAATTGGATATAAGAGGCTTGGTGTTTCCCCAACTGCCTTTGAGGCACCCATCTGCCTTCGCTCTCAGCAAGCTTCTCACTTCCCGACCTCAGCTCCAACCACTTAGGCATGAATCCTCAGTAGGACTCAGTTCAGTGCACTCTACTTGTCCAGATCACCCTTCACCAAATCCCACCTGGCTGGATGAAGTGACCCTGGAGGAGCAGAAGAGCTGGTGAGGGGGTCAGACTTAAGGAAGCCATCTGTCTTCTGAGTTAAGAGGCAAGGATCTAGATTCTTAGCAGGCTCTACTACCGTTTCTCCAGGTAATAAGAACCCAGAAGGTCCTGGACCGATTAATACAGACTAATCAGAATAACTGAATTTGATTGGTGGCAGGAAACTTTTTGGACAATTATTTCAGCTTTAAGCAGTTAACTAATTAAGCTATGATGCCAACTGGCTGATTGGCTTAAGCTGTAGGTACTCCATGAACTTTGCCTCTGTTTTTTCTGTAAATGTTATTGTTGTGTTTTTGGTCTGCTATTGCTGGTGGTGGGAGGGTTTTTGTTTATTTTTTGGTTGGTTTTTTAACATGTTCTCTGGTCCTGGGAGAAGCCTGGTTATTGAATTGGTTTTGTTTCTTTGTTTAGATGCTAGTAAGTATAAATGGCTTGGGATATGATCCTTTTATCACCGACTTTAGGCATCTCTAGGTATGCTTTCGGTTCTTCTGACATCCCACTTCTGTCTCTCCGAACTAAAATTCAAATCACTACAATTTCCCAACTTTGACACCACTTCATTCACTTAGAAACAGTTCTCAAACCCCTTTAGAATTGAGAAAGGCCACTTCTTCCTGTGACTTATATAGCCATTGAATAGGTAAGTGGTGGATGGTTCCAATGGCATTGTAAGTATGGAGTTCATAAGCTTTGGGGAAATTTTATGAATCAGTTGGCATGACTTGGTGACTTGCAATCAGGCCTAAGTGAGAATATATCAAAAAAAAATTAACAAACGCTACATAAACTAGCTTTCCCCATCCCTGGAGTGTAAGAGCTAGGATCGACTCAGAGGTGGTGGCTCCCACCATGCTATCAACTCAGAATGTGTAGCTGGCTGTGTTACTCTTTCTCGAATACCACCTTGCTTGGCACATGTTTGGGGATCCATTCATTGAGCAGACGAAGGAATTTGAGACAGGATACACGTTTACTCTGGCTTTTGCTTAAAACTCTGAGCCTAGACACACTCCCCATGGCTTCACTGTGCCCGCCTACAAGTTCCTGTGATAGTTTACCTCCTTGGCTACCCATCCCCTCATGGTTTTATCCTTGGCATGTCACTTGCCTTCTGCTGCACTCTTTCCTCTACCGCCCAGGTTCATGGATATCTGGCACAGTACATTTCGGTAGCTAGGAAGAGAACACTGGGAACGTTCAGAGCCCTCCCTGGCTTCTAGTTCAGCCACATGGTTTCTTTGTGATCTCAGAAACACACAGCCTCCTGTAGCCTCATTGTGTGTATGCATGAGAAGATAAGTCATCGTCACTGAGGCTGTGTCCATTCCAGTGGGATCACAGGGATCAAAGGAGCCAACGCGCCAGCCAGGGCACTGTAAAGTACCATAATTCACCTTGAGACCGTAGGAGTGAGAATTGAAATCCAACTCTACAGCCCGTAGCAGGGCTTTTACTTTTCCTAGGCTTCTATTTCTTCATTCGCAGATGGGATAATAACAACTACCACTCAGGGCTTTCGGGAGTTCAGTGAAATTGTGTGAACAACAAGACAGATAAATATAGTTCACAACAACCTCTTGCCTTTCCCAGTTTCCTGACTCAGGTGTCTGACATGGTATCATCATCATTCTCAGTCTGTCCTTAAGGTTCGGGTATTCTCAGGAATACCCATTCTGATTCTGCTGGGTCAAAGAAAAGGCTCTGGGGTCAGAGGTCAAATCATTTGTCCTATGTGCTGGGCCCTTCACATGCTAACCTTGATCTTGAACAAATCCCTGTCTCTAGGCTTTCTCTGTAACTGTACCTATTTGAAGTAGGTTAGGCTGATGGAGGGCCTTCTGTGTGGAGTACTTAGCACCCCACCTGGGCTTGGTTGGTTTTCTGTGGGCCTTAATTACCAGTTTCTCCAGAAACATTCCTTTAGCAAAAAGATTGGAGAGTGAGATTTAAGGACACAAGGGAGAACTACAGCAGAGGTGGGGGGTGGGGGTGGAGCATGGGTAGGGTAAGGGACAGGGTAAGGGAAGAGGGTGGGGGTGGAGCATGGGTCGGGGAAGGAGCAGGGGTGAGTGTTGGGGCGGGCCTCCTCAGCATTCACACCACCCATGGCTCCTGCTGCAATCTTGGCTGACTTCCTAGTCACTTTGAAGCTGATGCCTGAAGGTAAAAGAGTGGAGAAGCAAGTGCAACAAGCAGCAGGACTGAGCATGCCTGGTTGGATGCCAGCCACCTGCCTTCCACGTTCTGCTTCTGCACAGCTCCAGCAGAACTGTGGCACGAGTTCTCACACTGCTCAACGAATGTTGTTCTGAAGCCTTGATGCATGTAGCAACTCTTCTTCCTGGGTCTGGTCACAGCGCCTGGACTCCGGTCTTAAATCTGCCCCATTAGGTGTTGAAATTAGAGGACTTATCTTCTCAGGTTTTTCATCTATGACTAGGTAGGATAAAGACAAACCAGCCTCAGGAGACTGTTGTATAGTAACGAACCTTTTTTAAGGTCTTGGCATGGAACACGATCAACTTTCAGGAGTCATTTTCTGAGTCTCTGTACAAAAATGTACCGACGGAAAACGGTCCCTCTGTGATGTTTTGTTGGTATGTCTGCATTTCCAAGTACTCTATCTTCTCTTTGTCCTAGTAAATTCACATGTAGAATTTATTTTTTCACTTTGAAATCAGAATGTTAAAATGATGCCAGTGTTTTTCTAGGCCTAATATTATTTAAAACAGAGATCATGTGTGGTGTCCTGTGTGGCTGAGTTTGTTTGTTCATTATCACTAACCAATAAGAATCGAAACTCTAAGCTTCCAAAAATTGGTTCCAGAAATTAAGTTTTGGTGTGTCATCACTTCTCTCAGAAAGAATAGCAGAAATGAACATCAACAATAAAGTTAGTTATATCTTGCACGTTTAATTGCTTACACAGTTACGCAAGTCACTCTCTACATCAGAACAATTTCTAATCTCTCTTATCATCGTGTCTGAAGCAGCTTGCATTGTGATCAGAAGTAGACTGGGGTCTTACATGCTTGGTTCCAGTTGCCCTGTGTTCCTGATCTGGGTTTGAACCTTGGTGTATCCTTTGTTTGAAAGCATGGTCCAAGGCCAGGTGTTTGTCTTTAGTTTTGTTGGTTCTGGCAGAATTCCTGGTATGAGCCCTCCCTCTCCTCCAAAAGTAACAATAGCGCTGGAATCAATTCCCTGGCCACAGGCTGCTCACTCACTCACATAGGCAGGACGCTTCTCAAGGATAAGACTTGATGCATAGTTTTTCTAGAGTTCAATATGCTTGTGTAAATTCAGTGTTTCAACATATATAGCCTGAAAAGAAAAATAATGCCCTTGTCAAATCTACCTTTGGAGTAAATACTGTCAAAAATGTATTTTAAAGGCATGTTTAATGATTGTTCCTATTCTGTCAGATCTCTCTCTCTCTCTCTCTCTCTCTCTCTCTCTCTCTCTCTCTCTCGTTCCTTCTAATTCCACAGATGCTCAACTTATTGCTTAAAGACCAAAGAATGAGGGACTGAATTTGTTGGCATCTCAGCTTATTTATTTATTGATTGATTGATTGTATCTCAGCTTTTAAAAGCTTAATCAATTTATCAAACTATAAGCTAAAATCTTGTGTCTATTAGCCTCTGTAAACAAGGTTTCATTTTTAAAAAGAGAGGATAATGTCTCCAGGTCAATTACTTGAAATTTCTTTGCATGTGGAGGGACATGGAAACTAGACATGCTTTTCTCCCTGCCCTTTCCTCTCTTCTCTCAATGATCAATGATTCTTGTAGAAAATCAGCCCCGAGAGCCAGGAAAATGGATGCTCGATGAAATGCAAGCCTTGGGCAGGCACTTTTGAAGTATCTGAGTGTACTGTGTCTTCTGGAACAGCCCCCACCCCAGCCTCCAACAGCAGCATCTGGGAGAACAGCTGCAGCCACGCCCACACTGCCATCATCTCCTGATCAAGGGCAAGCGGCCCATTCCTTTCTACCCAGATCTTTAAGATTCTAGAATTCAGTTCTAGAATTTAGAACTAAAAAACTACAGGCTTGAAATACGAGTCTGTCCAGGGTCCTTGTGTGAACTATCAGTGACTTGAGCCTTCCTCCCGTTCCTGCTCCCACACCTAAATACACATTTGCTTCATTCTAAGATTTTCAGACATAGATCGCTGAGCTTTCTTAGGGAGTAAAATTATTATTTTAATTAGAGTATAATGAACTTGAATCTCCTTCATTTTTTTTTTGTCTTCCTTTCTTTTTCTTGTTGGACATAGAAGCGCTTTTACAAGACACAATTACAGTTACGAAGAAGAGATGGGGGCCCTCTCAGGCAGGAATGAACATGTCCACTACAAACCACAAAAAGCAGAGTTGACAGCATCTGAGGCCAAGGCAGAAACCAGAAACATGGCATCGAGGAAAGTTGGAGGTCTGTATCCCTTCCTTTGTCATCTCTTTGGTATCCAAAACTAGCAGTCTATAATTTTGAAAACTTAATTGTTCCCTGACCTCAGTCAGAAGTTCCCAATGGCCTTGCAGAATAAAGCGCAGTCCCCCACAGTCGGCCAGCGGTCCTAGGCTCTGAGGCCACACTGGCTAGTTCTAGCTTCGTTTTCAGAATGTGCTCCTTGCTGCTGGCCAAGCAAGTTCTGCCTTTTCCATGACAGAGCCTTTCCCTAGAACACTCTGCAAACTTCTCCTCTCTTTCCAGTCTTGCCATCCCTGACAGTTTCAGTGTGGAGTGGCTTGTCTTTTTCTCAATGGTTTAATATTTTGCTTCCCTCAGAACCAAGTGAGCTGGGCTTCAGACTCAGACAGAACCACTTAAAATCCCATGACCTTCAGCATGTGCCTTCATTCTTTTATCTAAGAAAGAAAATGGATGAGAATAATGCTCCCCGGGGGAGGCCGGCTGTAGGAATTGTATGAGATCACACACGTTGGTGCACTTAGATGATCAATATGTCTCTTCCTTGCCTTTACCACTCAGATAGCGCTGCTTGCTTTGTGGGTTTCTAGACCACAACTTACTGACTATGAAAGCTCAGGGTCCTGGAAAGCAGGGCCTTTTTCTCAAGCTTATTTGAATATTCTCCAATGCCGAGGAGGGACTAGCTAGGGCACAGTTCTCCATAAATATTTTTGATGGTTGAATAAGTAATTTTCTGATCTTCTGCTGGATAGAAGATAATGGCATGAGGGCATAGGAAGGAGATTGGAGCCAGCCTATTACAATCGAGTGCCTAAGCAAGATGTTCTCACTGTTAGCATGATTGACAACTGTGGAAAGACACATTAAACAATGTATGCCTCATCTCCTAGCCTGTTTGTGCTTCCTGAGGATGAGCATGAGGGTTTTAACTTTAAGAAGCATCACTGGACTTACATTTCCTACAACAGCCAAAAGGTACTCAGGATCACATAAAAATTAATTCATTGACATCCGATGTTCTTAACATTCAGAATGTAAAGCACATAGTAGGCTCTTGCGGTTCTCTTTTGTAAAACTTCCCTTCAGTAAACTGCCCATGCCGTGTGATCCAGATGGCTGTTGGTACATCAATGTAAAAGGATGCTTTAAATACCACGAAAATAGGGAGGGAGCACACAAAAGCAGTGCTTTACAGACATCCAGGCAGAGGTAGCTCCCCCTTCACAATAGGGACAAAAATTTCTTTTGAGATTCTGTATATAGAAAGGTTAGTGCCTCATTATGAGGAGGACTGTTTGACAAAGAGATACGGCCAGAGAATGCCTGTTCCTTAGGAGGAGAAACCCATGGCCTCTCTCTCAGGGAGAAAGAAAAAACTAGATGTCATGCTTTTGAATATTTACTGCCAAAGCTGTTTTTAAGAACATTCTTCGTATTAGAGAACCCAAGAGGTGTCACGGTGTCATGTAAAAAGGTAGGAATGAGTCATGGTGGTTTACAGTTTCCTAAAATGAGCAGGTACATTGAGCCTGTTGGCAGATGACCTTGAAAACCAACTGTAAGTAGGGCAGTTCTCACTCTCTGGAAAGGCAGTTTTGATGATTGAGAAATAATGACCGGAACCTGAAGCCATGGGCTTTTTCACTTTGGGGGAATTTGTAATGCAACATCTGGGACAAGGGGTCTTATCTTTACTTGGTTCCTCAAGAGCTTAATGGGATAGCAGGATTGCCCAGATAAACAATTTCTAATCATGTAGATGGGAAGAAGGAGGCCAAGGACACGGCTCAGGGAGTGACCGTCCTTTGAGTTTGGTACCTATGATCCACGTAAAGGTGGAGGCAGAGACTGACTCCATGCAGCTATCTGGACACCACATCAACTATGTCACACACACATCTCCTGCATGTATGTATAATTAATAATATAACAGTAAAAATAATAAAATAAAAAAAATCAAGGATAAGGGGAATGGAGAGATGGCTCGGCAGTTAAGAGCACTGGTTGCTCTTCCAGAGGACCTGGGTTCAACTCCCAGCACCCACATGGTAGCTCATAACTGTCTATAACTCCAGTTGTAGGGGTCTGACACCCTCAAACAAATATACATGCAGGTAAAACACCAATGTTCTTAAAAATAATTTATTAAAGAGGGCTGTATTAAATTTTTTAAGGATAAAAATATTTGATAGAGAAGTAATTTTAAAGCCTGATTTAACAAAAGCCTCACAATTTCATAGAAAAATGAGAATTTCCAGCTGAACTTTTGTTGTCATATATATTGATAGAAAATATAAATCAACACAGAAACACTTAATGTATACGCATATTTACATCATAATTATTTCTCGTGCTAATAATCTGTTGATTAATAAGAATAGTATAAATTAAACAATACTTCATTTTATTAGAACCTTTAGGACTTTCTAAATCTATATTCTGTTTTGGGGTCTCATAAAGCAATTTCAAAAGAAAGAGAACCATTTTTGGAATAATATCCTTTTACAGACAGCTTCTAATCAATACCATATGATTCCTTTCTAATCGATTACACCCATATGAAGAGAGAAATTTGAAGGCAAAAAATGTAATTAGTTAATTTATTCAACTCCCTATTCTCATCAAGATGCAAACCATTTTACAAGAACCAAGTGACAATCAGTAATATTCTTATAGTCCTCCCCATCAAATATGAATATTAATGCAGGCAGATTTCCCAGTTCCCTTCTTACCTGAGGTCAACTATGAAACCTAAATGAAGATAAATATCTTACAACTATTTTCTGTTTTCTTGGAAGAAGGCTGCTGCTGACATGCATTCTGAAGTGTATACATTCTATAGCACGAGCTGTTTCTGAACCTTTGCTTCCTAATGTACAGGTATAAACTGATGCAGCCGAAAGGTAGACCACAGGAAGCGGAGATTCATGTTGGTCTGCATGCGCTTCTTTATATTTTTCCTTTGGTCAAATAACTGTCGTTTTGAGCCTTATTGTTTCCCTAATCAATAAAACTGCAGGAAGAAAGTTCTTCAAAAAAGGCTACAGAATATATTACTGTTTGTTTCACACTAATCATCTTTTATATCAACACCTTTGCCTGGAAATCACCTCTTAACCCCCCAGGCACTCCCTAACTGCTTGTTCATGATAAAGTATGAGGCTATCTTCATGACAACTAAGAGAAGGCTATATCACCACTGCCAAAGTTAATCAAGATGCAGTGTAATGCTTACTGTGGGCTTTTCAGGATTGGCTGGAATTATGAAAATGTGCTCTGTGCTTCCCACCTCAGTCTAGATCAAAGTATTTGGAACATATTTGTCTGCTTACACTGGGAGAGAAAATGTTTGCTTTTAATCTTTGTGTGGGTTTAGGTACCTACACTTTGCTGTAGTAATCATCCATCAAAGGGAAGACTGCTTAAGGCCATCAAACCCAATTCTTGTTAATGGACGAGGAAGGCAGTAAGCCTTCAGTGCCATGAGCATGGGCTCTGTCTTACAAGATACCCTGCTTCAAATACACATACTAAGAAAAAAAAGCTAGCTTTCATGGGAAGCTAGACATCAGGATTCAGGCTTGTGCTCTAGAGCAAGAAGCTCTGAAACAATTTAGATCTGAGGCAATTACAGAAGTCAGATCAGTGATATTTTGGGTGAAGGGAATCTTGGGGCCAATTTCCATGGGGAGATCTGAGTTGACCTCAGGGGTAGCTAAAACAGTATTCAGCATGTAAAAATTAAAATATATTCATTTAGCTTCCAATATAGGTGTTTTGTTTTTCATAGAGTAATAGGGTATACTTTCAGTTATTAAAACTATGTATGAAGCTTCAAATTATGAGCATGGCTGTGGGCTGCTTACAAGCTGGATGTTTCTGGACACTAAGCTATGCTGCTGCCTTTGTGTGTCTCACCATGGTTCAGAGAGGGCTAGAGGTCAAAGAGAAAGATCAAGAATGGGGCCATGGGGTGGATAGAAGGGAGGGTCAATAAAAACAAAATCAGTCATGGGTATGTGTGTGGAAGTGTCACCTGAATGCAGTTTACATGTCAGAAACGTCAAGAAATAGCATAAATAAAAGGAGAACCCCATGATTATTTGAAGCTGAAAATTTAATGCCCTTAATTCAAATTACCACTAAATTACTTAGCATAAATGTTGTATATTTCCAGATGAGAAAACATTGCTGGACTCATAAATAGGTGTATGATATCTTCTTCAAAAGCACCCGCTAACGATAGGATGGGAAAGTTTGCAGTTTTGGTCAGAACAAGTTTACACACATGTGGCTGAAGCTGAGTGATCAGTACATGAGCGTCCCTATATGAGGATGAGGCTCTCTCCTGTCCACATACATTTTAACATTTTCAGAACAAAACAATGTTTATTGTAAAACAATTCTAAAGTGCTCAGGGATAGCATACATAGAATTGTCTGGCTAGTCTATAATCATCTATATGGGGTTTGTAGCATTTCAGTTGGTTTTATATCCCTGACCATAAATATTTGTTTAGAAGTTCTAAGAGAATGATCTTAGAAATTAGCTTTGCTTGGGGGGACTGGTTAAATTACAAGTTAATAGCCTAGACATACTGTTGTCAAATAGTCCTGCAACACAACCATGGTGGCGAACACCTGCAGTTCTAGCATTTGGTAAGCAAAGCAGGGCAGGAGGATGTCCATAAATTCAAAACCAGAAAGTACTACATAGTGAAATCCAGAACCAGGGGCCTCTGGAGATGACTCAGCCAATAAAGCACTTGTGGCACAGCATGAAGGCCCAATTCAGATCCTGAGCACCATGTAACATGCCAGGCACAGCAGAGCAGACCTACATACCAGCACTGGGGGTGAAGACAGGCAGGTGCCAGCAGTGCAGTGGCCAGAGAGTCCAGCAAAATTGTGAGCTTCAGTTCAGTGAAAGACTCCGTCTCCTAAACAAACAAACAAACAAACAAACAAACAAACAAACAAATGTGAAGAGCAATTGGGGAAGACACTAGACATTGACCTTTGGCCTCCACAAGTATGTATATATACATAATGTGCACCTGCATATATCCATTTACACACATACACACACACAAATACACATAGCCACACAGAAACACACAACATACACACATATGCACACAAATACACACAGAAACATACAACAACACACACACACAAATACACATAGCCACACAGAAACACACAACATATACACATACACACACACAAATACACATAGCCACACAGAAACATACAACATATACACATACACACACATACACATAGCCATACAGAAACACACCACACACACACAAATACACATAGTCACACAGAAATACACACACACATAAAACGTTAAAAATAAACTTCATCTAGCTGCCTAGCAGATAGGGATCTTTTGTTCCTTTTATCAACATCAACTCTCTGAGCCATACTGAGGAAAGAGAGGTGAGCCAAGCAGGCTGTCTGCACATCAAACAGAGCAGTAAGCAGAATTCAGTACATAGGAAACCAGGGCAATGTGACCAGGAGGGGACAGTGGTCATTGCTCTGGGCCTGTAGAGTTCTGCTTTCATCTTCTCAAGATGCTCACCCATACAGCAGGAAATAATGTCATTGGCTGGCTCCCACATACCATCCCTCATTTAATGTTAAAGTTATATATAACTGTGCTGCAACTTTCAATCCCATATTCTCTTAACCAAAATGGTCTTCTATCTTGAGCTAATGACTTCTTACCGTAGGGAGTGGACACCTTTTCCCAGACCAGCTTCTCTAATGATGGCCCTTCCCACTGAGCAGTGTCCTCTGAACAAAGGACTTCATGCATGTATAACCCATTCCCACCTAGGAACCTTTCAGAAGAAGACTCTCTTCTTAGAGAATCTCCACAGTTCTGTAAGACACATACAGAGGTTTAAGAAAAGTCTCCCAGAAGCTTTTTTTGTCTGTGAAAATTCCAAACTTACACAAAAAAATGTAAGAATATGATTATAACAGAGACTCTTCATTTTAGCCAGATTCATGATTATTAATTTATCCTATCAGTTCTATTACCTGTGCATATATCTGTTATGTGTGTGCACCTTTTCCAGAACAATCTGAGAGTAAGACGTACATATCATATTCTTTAATGAAGGGGTTCTCAACCTGTGGGCCAGAACTCCCAAAGACCATTGGAAAACAGATATTTACATTACAGTTCATAAGAGTTGCAAAATTGCAGTTATGAAGTGTCAATGAAAATAATTTTATGTTAGTCACCACACCATGAAGATAACAGAAAGGGTGAAAGAAGCAGCAGGAAGGTTGAGAACCACTGCTTTAATGCATACTTCCAATTAGAGATATTTTTTTCATAAGTAACCACACTATCTACCTAGCCTATTCTGTTTATGATGCTATAATTACCCATTAATATAATAATTTGTTTCAAATAAGTTATAATGTGATAAATTATTTATTTGTATTTTACATTTTAAAAGCCAGAAGCTAATAAGCATCATATCCTTAGAAGCTACCGTGTTATATACACAGGAAGTCCAGTTAGTAAGGAAACGTCTCTTTACCCCATCAATGGCATGGGTTTGTCCTTTGCAGGTTCCTCAAACTTTCCTCCTAAATTCTATTGAGATTATCTCAATTTAGATAAGTTTAAACAAACGTTCTTCTAGAAATTACAGCGATGAAGACCTTACCATTCGAGTCCTTCCAAGTAGAAACATGCTGGAAGAGAGTGTTTTGCCTCAAGCGGGACCCGCTTTTCCTTCTCTGTAGGCATCTCAGCTAGCAGTTCCTTGACAGGTAGAGAGGGGTCCCAGCAGCAGTACACAGGCCAAAAGCCATCTCTCACATGCAACTGCAGTCACTGACCTGAGCAAGGATGTGTGACGAGAAAGAGTGACCTCAGTCTACATGCCTGTGGCCAGTTGAACCCAAGGTTTATTCTGACAGCCACCAGCCATGTTTGTTAATGTTAGTGAAGCATGTTGAGCTTGAGTCATTACTGGTGCCTTGTCAGGAACAATGGTATGTGTGTCACTCAGATTCCTACAGCCCCTCCGCATTGGAAGCTGAAGTCTTATAATGCAGATTGATTTACGGGGAACCAGTGTAACACACAAGAACATAATGTACCTGCAAACAATGCTCGCTTTAAATTTAGTTGCAAAGTGGAAGAAGATAAAAGGACCAGCAGCCACCAGAGCCCCAGAAACCTTTTCATTAATCATTTGTAATGCTGCTTTCTATGCTTCCAAATGAGGATGCTAGTAACCTCTCAGTAGGTGGGTACCCATGACCCAGCTGTCTAAAATATTATGCCAGTTTGAGAATGAGAACCCAAAAGCTGTGACTCAGCCGTAGCTCCTAGCGACCTCTCCTTCCCATTGACAAACATATCCCACAGAAACACTCCCACTAAAATATATATGTTGGGGGTCTGGGGACATGGCTCAGTAGGAAATCATTCTTATGGAAGCCTACATACTTGAGTTCAGCTTCCCAGAACCTATACAAAAATGAGATGCAGGAACACATACTCCTATAAACCTGGTCATGAGAGGTAGAGACAGGAGAATTTCCAGAAGATTTTAAGCCAGCTAGCCTGGCTTTACAAAACAGTAAACAAGAGAGACTGAAGGTGAGGACAGACACTAAGACATCCACATATGCATGTGTACACACAACACACACACACACACACAAGTATCTCTCCACACACATGCACACATGTATATGCAAACAGCACATGCATAAAGATACACATACAAATATGGCTATGCGTACATGCATGTAAGACAGATCCAGTTATTCTAAGTGTTGGAGGAGGTATAAGAAAACAATGCTAATAATAATTTTCAGCATCACATTATGTAAGCCTCATCCCAATAGGGCTTCTGGGATAGAGCCAACGACCTCCAAAATGAGGGTGTTTCATTTTTCTGTTATCACCCAGCAAAGGCTCCCAGTCAGGGAGGACAAGCTGAAAGGTGACACTAGACAAGAAAAAAAAACCTGTGAAACAGAACATGGTGTGTGTGTGAAAAGCTAGCTTCTCTTCCAGACCAGGAGCAGAGGCTGCAGGAAGCAGCTGGGGACTAGACCAGCTACAGCATGTGCTAAACAAGGTTCCCAATGAAAACAGCTTTGACAAGAGCAAACTGGGCAACAGAGTTCTGACCCATGGACCCATTTCCTCTCTGAGACTTGATCATGCTTACATAAACATACACAGTTATGTGTGTATATATGTGTGCAGGTGTTTACTTATACATACTGATACATACATGCATTTTAGTAGGCATGGATTCACACTGGTGCCTCCTATTCTAAATCATCCCTGTGAATTCTTGTCTTCTTCTCATTTCTGTTATTAGTAGGTCTTTTCTTCCATAGTGATAGTCTTTGCTCTTAACAATAAACACATATATTTATTTGCTTAATTCTGTATAATGCATCTAATATAGTTCCCATATTTGATTTGCTCATATCAGTATCGCACAAATAAACCTAATAAAGTTTAGGATTTTTTTCCAGTAATTACCTGTTTTAGCTTTCAACCAAGATTCAGGGCATACAGACAAATGCATGCTGTTTGGAAGTTCCTGGAATTAGCTCTCCCTACCCCACTATGGCCATGACATCCATGGAGTAGAATACCATGTGTTTGCTGTCGTTTGTTTTCTGTTTTAGTTTTCTTTCCTCTCTGTCTCACCCAGGCTGCTTTGACCTTACTTTAAATTTGTAGATCATCAACACACTTCTAAACTTCTCAGAACTGCAAATTGCTACAAAGAGAGAAATGAACGTTCTCCTTGTACCTTGTCATGCCTCATTCTCTAGTTCCATAGAGATTATTAAATTCATTGTTTTCTATTTTATCCTTTAAATTTAGCTCACCAGGATCGCCATGACAAAACACCACAGAGTGTGCGGATTAAATGACAGATATTTATTTTCTCAAGGTTCTTGGGACTGGAGTTCAGATTGATACACAGTAGCCTGTTTTCCTTGGAGGCATCTTGACTTGCAGGTGGTCTGCCTGCCCTGCCTCATCACAAAGCTGCAGAGAAACATGGTCCTGGTATCTAATCTCTCAAAGGGGATCCAGTCCAGTTAGATTGCTATAAGGTCCCAACAGTCTCATTTTATTTTTAATGTTAAAGATCCAGATCTAAATATGGTCACATTTTGAAATACTAGAGGTTGGATCTTTATTATGTAGATTTTATAGACGATATAGTCTCTCTCTCTCTCTCTCTCTCTCTCTCTCTCTCTCTCTCTCTGTGTGTGTGTGTGTGTGTGTGTGTGTGTGTGTGTGTGTGTCTGTATGATAAGCAGGTAATGTGTGTGTTCTTATCCCCTTATTTATTTCACAAATGAGACCATAGTATTTATACCTACTTTCACTTTTCTGGCTATTTTTTTCAGAGGCATTTATTACAACATGGCTTTGAATCTTCACATATATTTTGTGACATCTGTTGCATATTTCTCAGATTTGGGAATCTTACATTTGCATTCACAATGACTACATCAGTCTTAGTCTCATAGAAAGCCTGTTTGGACTAGACAGTGAGGTGTCCTTGGAGTCGGAACCAAGAGTCCTGAGAGTGACAGTCTCCCAGTACAGAAGCATAGACCCCCATGTCCTGGTCACAGGCAACTAAGCAGCAGCTCTGCAAAGCTGCACTACTGTTACTTTGACAGTGACTTTAAGCAAGAGCCCTATGACCATTTTTTTTCTCACAAAACAATCTTTTTTTTTTTTTTTTAAAGTGTAAATTCGTATTTTCATCTCAAAAGGTCTGTAGCATCTTTCTCACCCTGGACAGCACAAAGAGAAGGCAAAGAAATTTGAGAAATGCGCTTTAATGCCAGGCTCCAAACCTGCCTCAAGGCACTTAAGTTTTGATCTGCACAATTACAAGTGGGCAAAAGAAGTAGCCAGTGCAGTAAAAAATATACTTGCTAAAGACCTTGCATTTAAATCCTAACTAAAAGCATATCCCTGAAAAAGAGGCCAGGTCATCTTGTCTCATCACTGAGACACTGAGCTCCTGCCTGCCTGTCAGGAGTCTGACACCGACCTGTGTCAGTCCGCTGTGCAGCATTAATCTGTGCACTTGTCTTTCAGCATCTTGTATACTCTTTCTCCATAGCAGGCTCAGGAATTCTCATTTTACTCTCTCCATTGTTAATACAAAGTTTGGCACAGCGAGTCTCTCCTGAGCACTCACTCAGGAGGAAGCAGCAGGCACACCTGAGGAGAAGAGACATCTGCTAGCCCCACAGTCACCCCAGAGCCTGTCCTTTGCATGGTTCCAGGCATGCCTCTTCATCTGATTTATCACAAAATTTGCTTGCGGTTTTTTCTTTACTTTGTAAGGGTATGGCTGGCACAGCCAGTCCAATGAGAAAAACGTCTAGATTTAGATGCTGATATTTTAGGTGGGTCATGAAATGAAATTCTCCTTAGGAGAGAGCATATGTTGAAAGTGCATGGCAGAGCTGTCTGAACGTGTGTGCTTGGGAAGTGGAGAGAGAGGCCTTCTGTCTTTTCAATGCATATTCATGGGGAACTCCAAAAGTTCCTTAGGAAAAGTTCCATTTAGAAAGTTGATTCCTGATAGTCACCTCCAATGGACCAAAGAGCAGCCATTGACTTCACAGGCTGAAGTATGGTTTAAACGGTCAGTTCATGATTGCTAATGTGCTTAGTGTTTTGTTTGGGATTCAGTTTTATTCGGTATTATTTTAGAGTCATGAGATACCATTTATTTTGATTGAAAACTACTCATCTCCCTGTTTTGGAACAAGTGATGACTTCTCCTGATTAAGCTTCCCATTTTCCTGGATATTCTTGATTTTTTCCATTAACTACATTTGCATTGCATTGGTTTTTATTAAACATCTTTTCTTTTTTAGCTGGTTTGTATTATGGTGATATATTTTTTTACATCTAAATTTTCAAGAGATATGAAAGTATGTAAACTGGGAAGCACAAACATGCCTAACCATAACCATACTCCTAAAGCCTTCGCTGAACAGAGCCTCTTGCAGAGATAATTATATATATTTCTACTTGTAAAGTGATTCATATGATGTACATGCTGGAATTATATATTTCTGTATCTAGTGGCTATCTGGAATATCTTCATATCTGTGATCCTATATTCATTTGTATAAATGTATATAAATATATCTATTTCTATATATTCCATATCCTACTTATGTATGTTTCCATAAAATATCTGCTGATTTGTATTCCATTGTCCTGAAATCATAATGTTCAGTGTTCAGTTTAAGGACATTGAAGATATTTTGAGGATTACTTTTAATAAAAGTGGCCATTATCCTCTAAAGTACTCACCTTGTTAGTCAGTGTATAAACTTGACTAGAGGAAAGATAAGAAGCTCACCAATCCATAACACATGCCACCAACTCAGCAAACATTCTCTGCCTGCTTGTTTAGCTATGTGTTGGGAACCTGTAGAGTCTATTACTAGATACTCTCATTTTCTTATGGAAGTGGGCTAAGACTCAGGAAAGTGGATTATTGATAGCAAGGGATACTTATTAGAAAGCTTACAGACTATTAAGGTTTCATCTGGGTCTATGTACACCTTCCATTGGTTATGTGAGTCCCCAAAGAAACTTGATAAACTCAACATAGTTGCAAATTGAAAAGAAGACTCAAGAGTGTCCCTAGAGGCTGGGCATGGTGGTGCATGCTTTTCATTCCAGTCCTCAGAAGGGAGGGTAGAGGCAGAAAGATCACAGCACAGGACCATCTTTGGCTACAGTGTGAGTTTGAGGTCACCACAGTCCTCAAAACAACAAATCAAGCAAAAATTCTCCCACAGCACATGCAAAGTGTACCCCACCTACGACATTTTGAAAAAGTCTAAAATGTATTACTATTCTTTGCTCATGTGAGTATACAGTGTATATATGTGTGTGTGTGTATGTGAGTATACAGTGTGTGTGTGTGTGTGTGTGTGTGTGTGTGTGTGTGTGTGTGTGTGCATGTGAGCAACCCAGCACATGTAAAGAGGTCAGAGGACAGCTTTGGGGAATTAACTGTGTCCTTCCTTTACGTGGACTTCAGAGACAGTGGACACAGGTCACCAGGCTTGCATAGCAAGCACCTTTGCGTACTGAGCCATTTCACAGGCTCCTCGTTTGTTTTTGTAGAATTTTCCCAAATTTCAGTTGTCATCTGGGCATTTAGCGAACGCTGTTAGGCATTTTTTGTTTGTTTGGTTTTTTCGAGACAGGGTTTCTCTGTGTAGCCCTGGCTGTCCTGGAGCTCACTCTGTAGACCAGGCTGGCCTCGAACTCAGAAATCCGCCTGTCTCTGCCTTCCAAGTGCTGGTATTAAAGGCAAGCGCCACCACCACCACCACCCGGCGCTGTTTGGCATTTTTAACCTTTCTGTCAGTGAGTGGTTTTTCTTCTGACCAGCATTTCTGTTTCGAGGTAACTATCAATGCTGAAGCCAGCAATGAATACAAATGATTTTATCTTTACATTCCTTTTTCTTTCCTTGCCTAATGACCCCATTTTCATTAATAGTTCCGTTTCTTGTTTTACTGTCTCTTAGTTCTATTTCTTTGACACTGCCATTCCAGGTGTTCTACTGTGAATTGGGCCTCCCAATCTACCACACAGAACACCTTCATTTATTTAAAGTCTCAAAAAAAAAAAAAAAAAAAAAAAAACAAAACAAAAACACTACACATATGCTACTATGTTATGTGCATGAGTCTCTTGTCTGCATTTATGTCTGTGGACAAAATGCATGTCTAATACCCATGAAGCCAGAAGATGGTGTTGAATTTCTTAGCACCAGAGTTACACACAGTTGAGGATTATTGTCGTATATGGGAATCAAACCCTGGTCCTTCAGAACAGCAGCCAGCACTCTTAACCACTGAGCCACCTTTCTAGCACACTGTCAATGCAAAAGCTACATGTCTCATCTCGAAGGGAATAAAAGATAGTTTACTCTGGAGTCCTTGTGAGTGATCATGACCCCAGGAACACAGATTTTGGCTGCCCCAAATTCCCACACGGAAGCAGTTTTGTGACATTTTTATAGTTATATAGAACAAAATAGGTCATAAGTAAAGGCAATTTTAAAGCACAGTGGTGAGTATGTCAAACAGGCAGACACAGCAAGGCGGAGAAAGCTTTCCTACAGGCCCAAGATGTTCTCTGACCCCATTCGTAGCTTTGGGTTTGGTAAAACCTAATGGTCTGCCAAGCTAATGGAATCCAAAGGTTTCTATCTCTCCGTCACAGGATGTAAGTTCTCACAGAGTTGGGAAAAGAACTAGCTCAAGATAACACAACTAACCTCTGGACCATCAACATTTCCACCTCCCACAATACTAAAGTCCTAATGAGTCCATCAGTCTCTGCAGATACAACTTCTTTACAGGAGTTTTTGTTTATATTACTAAAATTGTTCAGAGGTTCAGTCCATGGTCATCATGATGGGAAGCCTGGTGACATGCAGGCAGATCTGGTGCTGGAGAGTTCTATATCTGGATCCACAGGAAGCAGAAAGAAAGAGTGATAAGGGGCCTGACTTGAGTGTCTGAAACCTCAAAGCCCACCCCCCACGCCAGGCTGCACCTACTCCACAACCCAGCTGCACCTACTCCAACAAGGCCTCATCTCCAATAATGCCACTCCCTGTGAGCCTAAGGCAGCCATTTTCATTCAAACCACCAAATCTTTTGTTTTCTAACTAGTCCTTTAATTCATTATCAGCATGTAAAAATGTCCTATGAAAATGTGTGTGTGTGTGTTTGTGTGTGTCTGTTTCAACAAAACAAATCTCCTGATATTTAATCTAGATTGTAACTTTTTGAAGGGATTTTCTTTTCTTTGTGTGCTTATTTTCTTAGTGGATGCCTGGTACTTAGCATGCAGTCAGTAGTTAATAATGACTCAAGGGACTGTTTGCTTTTCAAATGGATGTAAAGTATCCTTAAGTATAACTGCAAAGTTGTACAGACAGTGTTGGCATTTAGTCTAGGCTCTGGCCCACAGTTACCTGGCAACATCCAGGTGGGCCTGACTCCCGGTCTCCACTCTCTCGCTCTTGTTCTTCTCTCCTCTTGCTCATGCATCCTTACCTTCTTCCCCTTCTCTCTCCATGTGCTCGCGGCTGCCTCTACTCCTGTCTGTCTGTCTTTCTTTGTCTCTCTGTCTCTCTGTCTTTCTCTGTCTCTACTCCCTCAACTCCCCTCCCTATGCCCTAAATAAATTCTACTCTATACTATACTCTTCTGTGGCTTGTACCACAGGGGGGAAGAGATGCTTCAGCATGGGCCCCCAGAGGCACCCCTTCCCCTTACACTGTACCGTGCCCCCACCAAACATATTCCTTCCTCCTTATCTCTTTATAAAACACAATAGACAGTATCAACCAAGAACATGGGAAATCATCACTGACTGCTTAGGTGAAAAAGTAGCAGGCATGTTGCTAACATGTTTGCAGTTTGGTGGATATGCTACCATCATAAGTTCTGTGGTCTGCCTGCTGTGTCTCTATGTCTATTGCCAGCCAAATCTAGCTTTGTCCTTTCTGTATTGGCTGATCAACTGTGTACTTCCTCTGAGCTCCAACATTATCTGTCCAGTAAAACTGAAGTAGAATGATAACCCAAATCAATGTTAATGATAATGATTTAAAAAAAGCCAACATCGCATGCCCATCCATGGATCAAGTACCCCTTCCCCACTCCCAGACACACAATGCAACTCTTATCAACTCGCCTTTGTGACTCCGTGTTATCCTCTGGACATCCTGTCATCCCTGTTTGAGAGGTGAGGACAGCCAGAGCCTGGAAGGTTTAAAAGCTTATTTAGGAATTTACAGGATCATGGACTGACATGTCTGCAAGCTCCACGCCTGAAACTCTAACACCCTGTAATGGAGCTGGCAGATACATCTACTGCCCCAGCAGGGATTAACAGACTGACTGACTATTACTCTTTGTTTAAGGATGGTGTCTGCAGCCTGCTTTGTTTACTGAAGACTCAGGCAAATCAGAATATAACCGAAAAAACAAATAAGGTAGCCGAACAGAGGAACTATTTGTATAAAAGACCAAGGTACACAGACTGGGGAAATAGAAAAAAAAAAATCAAAAACCAAAAACCTAGCAACACAACCACCATCTTGTTCTCAAAGAATGAAAGATCATCGACTTCACATTTCATCTCAACCTAACCTCTCAGGATCAGGATCAAAGCAGGGTTTGGGCAGAGTCCCTTTGTTTTCTGTGCCAACAGTGTGGTAAGCACGAAATGAAGAAAGGGCTCCTCATCGAAAGGGCTCCTCATCGGCTCTGCAAGAGCTGTGCTTTCCAGTACAAAAGACTGAGGAAGGTGTGATGTGAGGATGAGGTGTGAAGGTCACAGGAAGGGTTTCCGTCCTTGGAGGTGAAAGAAAACAAGTAAACAAAATAAAATTGTCACAGGGAGTTCAGAAGGATACCCTTCATCCTGGGGCTGCCTTGCTACTCAGACCTACCTACCTTTCTTTCCTACCCCAATTCAACACATCTGTGGGGGCATTTTATTGCTTTTGTTATTAAATATCCTGTTCTAACAGGTCCATGAACTCTTTAAGGGCAAGGACAGTATTCTTTTCTGAGCATCTGGTAGGGTTTAACCAGGAAGCTTGAAGGGAGCAAGCAGTTAGTAATTCCTCCTTAATCTGATTTGACATTTGTTTGTTCTTTGTTGTTAGTAATACCAAACACAAGGTTTCCAGATAGTGCAAGGAAAACAAGATAAACAGTAACCAGTATGCCCTCCCCCCTGGCTAAGCAAGATAGGATTGAAACATTTTTGTGCCTCTACCAACTATTTCTCTGGGAAGTCAAGGCAAACCTCCAGCACATTAACAATGTTAATGTTCTCCTGTAGGCGGACAGGCAACTCATGGGCTTGCTTCTAATCTTCCTTCCCTTCCTTAGATAGAATGACTTAACTCCACTCATGGGGGTGGGTGGAGGGGGGAGAGGAGGTGGGGTGGAGAGAGCTGAGACTGTCTTCGGAATCTCCGCATTGTCATCCATATCCTATAAGAGTGGAAATACACAGACAAATTCAGTTGTTTAACCCCACAGCACCACAGCAGAAGTATTAAGAACCTCAACCAGAATGGGAACTTGATATTTTGGACTATGTAAGAACACTTTTCTTTCTTTCTTTTTTTTTTTTCTGAAGCCAGGCAAGTTTTATTTTCAGAAATAGCTGCAGCCTGTATATCTAAGTGGGTATGGACAAAAAGTAAGACAACAGAAACATGTGGGAGGGTCTAGTTTTTAGCTCAGCTGTTTGTATTTGACCACACACTTGCTTGACTAAGAGTGTAGAGTGAAAAATTATAAAGGCCATTTTATGAAATATGTGTAGACTTTTTTGCCTTAGACCTGAGCAGGAAAAGTGCAGATTCCAGAACGAGGAACTGAAAATAAGATTTCAGGCCTTCACTTCCCCGGAGCACATTCCGGGTGGAGGACATTATTCCCTGAATCACGCCTCAGGCAGTAGGCCCACCTATGGGTCGAAAAGGCCCAAGGCAGGAAGGCATTCCTGACCATAGATAAAAGATGCAAGCCACCTAGTTGGGGCTATAGCCGGAAGAGGTGAAGATAGTTAATCTGAAATAGTTGGTAAATGACAGGGTGAGACACAGTGACATGGTAAACCATTCAGGGTGGGTTTCTCTGGAATGTTTCACTATTCTTATGTATCCTTGGCAACCCCTCACCCACTCCCCTGGTTTGTGGTTTTTCCCTTTAAAACCCTCCACGGACTGGATGTTGGGGTCGAACCCCACTCCTGCATGAGTGCGTGGTGAGACCACTGGCTGCCAGGTTTCTTCCCTAATAAACCTCTGCTGATTGCATCCAGGTATGGTTTCTTGTGATCTTTGGGTGGTTGTGATCTCCTGAGACTTGAGGAAGGGTCTCCCGAGTATGGGGGTCTTCAAGAGAACCTGTGACTCTCACAAATCTTATTAACTTGCCTGGCACACCACTAAGATTTTCCTGGAAATGATAAGGTATTTGTAAATTTGTTTGCACTCTTGCAGAAATTAAATGGTGGGATCTTTTGTGCCTTTTGATGAACATGTTTCTCTGCGGCAAGAGGGTGAGAACATTGTCTTAGAAATCAGTGTTTTAAGCTTGGCTTCTCTCCACCTTTCAAGAACCTCATCTTCTGAGCCTCGCTTCCTACCTGTAAATGGACAAGTTAGACGAAATGACTTCAAGAATCTTCTCCTCTAGGTCACTAATGTTCTGTGTTATTGCTTATGAGATAGGGTATAAAAGAGAAATGTCCAGCTGAAATCAAGGACACACGACGTGAGGTCCCAGCCTTGCCATTTACCAGTTCATTAATCCTCTCTGCACCTTAGTTTCTTTTGTCTGTAAGATCAATTTCAATTCTAAATTGTACAGTTTTATGGCATTGCTTATTGAGTCTGAAAATATCACAAACATAAGGTCCTAGGAATTACCTTTAAGATTTTTGTACTGCACAGATTGTATGACAGAAACAATCCAATTTGATCATCAACCAATAGCATTTATTGCACAAGCAAATGGTTTATCTGTCCAAATGTATAGAGGTGACAAGATGTATATTTTGCAGACACCATTCATTAATGCTGGTTTCACTTGTCCTATAGTAATTGAATTTTAAATCACAATTAATATTTAGCAGTAATTACCACCATGATCTCTTGTTTTCAAGAGGATAAACACTGTCAAGTTGATAAATTTTGTATTTTTAACACTCTAGTTTGCCTGCTTCCTAGGATGGTGCCACTGGCTAACAGCCAAGCAAGCACAGATTGGCGCTTCATATCCTTAGAAAACCACATGCCTGTCAAGTGCTTATGTAACCCACTTCCTGCCGTGGGTTCCACGTTAGGGTGTAACTAATTGTTTTCCTTCCTCCTCCAGGAAATGAGGTGTCATTTAAAAAAAAAAAAAAAAACACTCCCTTAATTCTGGTGGGACCAGTTGTAAGTGTGAGAGTACAATGGGAAAAAGATGTTTCTGGCCACAGCAGGCCTATCTACTTCCCTTCTGGTTCACTGGCTTTCCTAAGAAAGAGAAAAGCAGGAATGTTGCCAAGGATGACTTTAAGGTATCAAACAAGGAGGGCAAACAATGCACGATTGGTAACATTTCTTGAGCCTCCTGTTTGGCAGGTGCTGTTAAACTCATCCTAGGCTCACCGGGTTACTTGAGCTATGCACAGAATTGGGACTGTTTTGCTTTTCCCCTCTAGTTTGTCTTTTCTACATTTGATGTTGTTCATCCACTGATGCTCCTCATCTGATGGGAAGAAGAGCATCAGAATACTCCTGGTCCCGTTCACCTAGCTTAGTTAACCCCGAGAATGAAAGACTTCCTCTCATGTCTGTGTTCAGACTGGTCTTCGTGTCACATGATCATGACTGACCTGCATCCTCTGCTCAGGGGTCAGGGTGTGAGAGGCACAGGGGTAGTCCAGTCCCTATGTGGAGTAGGGGAGGTGTTGTGTTTTATAAAAAGATAAGGAAAAAGGGACTATGTTTGGTGGAGGTGTGGTAAGGTATGGGGGAAGGGGGTGACTTTACCAGCCCATGCTGAGACATCCCTTCCCCCTGAGGGACCAGCCATGTGACCACCGTATAGTATAGAATAGAGTTTATTCAGGGCATGGAGAGGTGATTTGAGAGAAAAGGGGGGGGGGGGGAGTAGAAGCCAGCCATGAGCACGTGGAGAGAGGGGGAGGGGAATGGGAAGAGACGGGGAGCAGGAGGAAGAGGACAGAGCAAGAGAGCAACACAGAGAGGAGGGGCAAGCAGCCCCCTTTATAGCGAGGCAGGCACATCTGTCTGCTACCAGGCACTGTGGGGCGGAGCTTAGACTAAATGCCAACAGACTTTTTTTCCCTTTCTCTCTCTCTCTCTCTCTCTCTCTCTCTCTCTCTCTCTCTCTCTCTCTCTCTTTTCTTTTCTTTTTCTTGGAGTCAGGAGGAAAAATGGTGGTAAAGCCTCCTAGACAAAGATTACCACAGATGTCACAGTGAGGTACTTAGGAACAATATTGGTTTGAGTTGCCAGTTTGGAGGTTTTTGTTGATTGAACAGAATAATCATCCCAAAAGTTAGCTGGGTTGCCCTGGGCACACCTGTTAGCATGCATTTATCAGACAGCCACCTTGAACTGCCCCTCTTCCCCAGCTGAAGGCTCCTGCAGTGCAGAAGCAGCTGCTAGATTTCTCTTGGATATGTAGCCATCTAGATGTAAAGGCATATGGTCTGACTTGGATGGTGTACAATTTGCAAGATGGCTTCAAAGCCAAACTTACTGCTTATTTCATGCCCTGCGAATTTAACCACTGCTTGATGTGAATGAAGCATTTTACCCCAAGATATGAGCCACAGACATTTTACCTGTGTTCAGTCAGAACATCTCTTCCAATATATCAAGGTGATCTTCGTGGGGGAGTCCGTGGAGACGGTCTGCTTGGGGTACCTCGCTATAGGTCATAGATGTTTTCAGTCAGCTTGATCACTATTGCAGAAGATAGCATCAACTACAAATGCTCCTACCTGAATACTTTTCTGCAAAAACCTGGGGCCCTGAAGAAAAATTCTCCTGTGGTTCATGAATATTGATAGATATTCAGCTCCTGAAAGATGGGGGCAGGCAGGGGGCATTGCCCAAGTCACTTGCTGTCTGAGGGGTGACACATAACTGGTGCATTGCAGCTCTCTTAAGTACATTTCTTCTTAGCTCTTTTACTTGGCTTCTGTACCATGACTTCATTCAGTTGAATTATCCTTCTATTACCTAATGCCACATTAGGTAATGCTAGCCAGGGGCAGGGGTAGCAATCACTGGGGGACTTTTATTTTCTTACTAAAAAGGGCTTTCATAATTTATTGTCTGGTAGTAACAACACTGGGGCTCTTTAAAGCCTGGTCCTCAAGCAGATGGACAAAACTCATCATCTCAGGCAGATCTAGCAAATGTCCTTTGTGTGAGTAGGAACGGGAGGAAAGGCGTAGGCTTGCGCTGGGGGTTGAGTAAAATTGATGCTGATATAACCTCCGCCTGGTGCCTGGTGCCTGGTGCCTGGTGCCTGGTGCCTGGTGCCTGGTGCCTGGTGCCTGGTGCCTGGTGCCTGGTGCCTGCCTTTCCTGCAGAGCAGCCACTTGGCTGCTGTCAGTCACAGGACACCACTGTCTATGGACATTCTTTATATAGGGGCATGTGAGTTATTAGTTATAGCTGCCATCTGGAGCTCTACTCAAATGACTCCTTACCTTCTTCTTCTCCAATGCTCAGCATCTTAGATAAAAGGCTTAAGGAGGAAGAGGAGGAGGAAGAGGAGGAAGATGAGGAGGAGGAGGAGGAGGAGGAGGAAGGGGAATTTTTACTTCAAAGCCTAAGAGACAGAAAGAGTAGAGAAAGCAATTTTACTGTCCTTTTGTAAGTTTCCTCAAGCCTGATATCCTCTCTGCTCATCCAGAGTCTTCACACAGCCTCTTCCTTTTTCAGGGACATTCCCCCCCCCTCATATTTGCTTATAGCTTCTTAGGATAAAGGCCCTAGTTTAGATTTCTTTTTCCTCAGAAAGTCTTGCTTGAATCTTGCCCCAAAGTCAACTTTGATGTCCATCTTCTAGGCCCCTCGAGTCCCTTGCTCCCTGAATCTGCCTCATCAAAGCGATATTCCCTGGAGGCGGTGTAGCTCTGGAGTGAGAGAGCTCCATGGAGATAATGTCCGTTTTATTGCTCCTTATTGATGACTGTTGAGCATGCCGCAGTCGGAGCAGGTTCTCCATAAATGTGCTTCCAGGGAAGTGCATGTTGGACCTATCCTGAAGCAGCTTGGGGATTGTTTACTGTGTAGTTTATAACTAGCAACTGAAATGCGGCTCGGAGAACATGGGGATTAGTTTTGAGGCCCTCAACGTAGCTCCCATCTCTAAGGAAAGGAGAGGGTATTTATTCTGAAGCCCAAATTGAATGACCATGACCCAGAAACTCAGAACATTTTTTAAAATGTGTTGGTGGAAACATCAGATAGTACAGCCTAGCAAGGAGGCTCCCCTTTGGGTTTCAGATACCATAGGATGATGACATTCTTAAGTTTTGGGTGGGTAGATGGAAGTTAAGGACCTGCTTGTACATTTCAAAAGGTTTCAGCTCATCATGGGAAGGATGTTACACCAAACACAGAAGTGGGCAATAAATGTTTATTTAAGGGGCTAACATAAGCCAAGGTAATTGGGTCTGCACCTTTATCAGTTTAATGCTTCAATCACTGAAGTTCGAACACGTTAATCGGCCTTGTGGAACAGTTAATGTTATGTGTAGCCCTTTTCCATGGAAACATCAAGGACAATAGTATTAATTTAATTTAGTTGTAACATTGATGTGGTTAATAACCATCAGAGAGCCAGTGTAGTCTAAGAGGCTCCAGGAGGATGGAGCAGTCACTTAAACTAGAAATTTTGCAGTAACATTCCAGTTTAGGTGATGTTTGCACTGAGTCTCCAAACAGCCTCCATAAGTGCCACTTGTTGAGCAATGTTGGGCATCTGCTTTGGAGAGGGGCATGCCCTGCTGAGGCGACATGTCTGCTCTGACACCATCTTAGATTTGACCTCCATGAGTCACTTGGCATCCATGTGTTTCATCTTTCTCATTTATAAGATTGAGCTTCTGTGGGTCTGTGCATCAAACAGTTTGGTTAAATGAGAGTAGGCATGTGGGTAAATAAAGTGGTCAGCACTATGTCCTCAAAGATGCTGATCACCGGGATTCATTCTTCTTCCGCGTTTCAGTATGGTGAGTTTCAGTGAGGCAGAATGAGAGATGAGTATTTGGTGCTAAGGGAAGTCTGGCAGACAGTTGTTAAAGTGTTGAGCTGGACTGTTACTAGTTAATGGCAACTCGATTCACAAAACCGAGTTTCCTTGCTGAAAGAGCACCAGGGCTCAGAGCAACAGTAGAACTTCTGCTTGCAGGACGCCTCTACTGTTAGAATTCTGTTTGTCCCCATTCCTGTTTTGTCCTTGGATCTTGGTTCTCCATTACCAAGGGTGTTGTCTATTTAAACTGACCTCCCACTGCCTCCTCAATAGGGGAAGTATCTCAGGGGGGCAGCTTCCCCATTGCAAGCACCGAGAAGGCCTAAGTGACTGAAGCAAGCAGTCAAGAATTCAACCTGAGTTTCGCTATTCATATCAATGTTCTGTACAGTGTTTTTTTGCATTCTTTCTTGCCCCAAGTTCTACCAGGAAACTGTGTGACGGAGGGAGGAGGGAAGGAGGAAAGGCAGGAGACTGGAAGGTGGTTCCCAGAATCTGTGGCTGATTAAGCCTGAGGAGCTTGCACAAAAGGTAGTAATAGAAGTCAGTCATCAGCACTGATATTTATAGTAAGTCTGGGGAAAGAAAGAAAAGAAAGCCATGAAATGTTATTAGGAAGCCAGGGAGATAGAGAGAGTTCCTCAGTATAACTCACACAATACTACTTGACTTTTTAAATGTATGATATACCAGTGGGGTTCACTTCCAGAAACTGACTCTAGAATCTGTCCTCTTTGACCAATGGCAGATGGTTGGCTGCTATAGCTTTTTGATACAAGAAATTGAAACGTACTAACCAGAAATGTACACTAGCCTTTCTTTTCTCTTTCTCTCTCTTGCTCCCCCCTTTTTAATGTTAGACATTGGAGAACTGTACTGAATTTCAATTAGTCTGCCTAGCCTCAATACCAACTGTTGCCTATTTTTCAAGTCTGGTTGAATTTTAGAAAGCATTTTTTATAAAACACCTTTTCAGTCAGTGAAAAGACAGAAGGGGGAAAAAAGGCAATTCTCTCATGATATTGAAGAGAATATCTAGTTGGCTTGTATGTAAGCAAAAGTGCAGTTATTATACAGACCAAAAATATTTAATATTTGTTTTTTTTTTTTTTTTTTTGGTTTTTCGAGACAGGGTTTCTCTGTGTAGTCCTGGCTGTCCTGGGACTCACTCTGTAGACCAGGCTAGCCTCGAACTCAGAAATCCACCTGCCTCTGCCTCCCGAGTGCTGGGATTAAAGGCATGCGCCACCACCGCCCGGCTCAAAAATATTTGTTTAACCTATACAAACATACCAGCAGTATGAGTCATTAGCTGCAGATCCTTGGAAATGGTTGGCAATACTGAAATGTCACAGGATGGAGTGGTGCTGATTAGCTATCATGAGGGTATGTCCGGTATTATCTGGGCTTATAGTTTGATTTTGTAATCCCTGGTGCTATTACTGTCCTGTTGGGGTTAGATCATGGTGCTTGGAAATCTAATGGATGTACTGTGATTGCTCTCTATATTATGCTGAGCCCTGGAAATAGGACAAGCCTGGGGCAGAGGAAAATACTTAAATATGTAATAGTGTACATGCATGTCCCCTTAAACTATCTTTTAGGATCTTCCTAAGGCATAAGTCATCAATCAGAACATCCTGTGGATTAGAATAGGAACTCTTAGGAGCCTTGAGAGAGCATTTGCCTTTGTGAGGCCACTGGCCTTTCACTGCAGCAGCAATGGAAGTGTTAGTGACGGAAGCCAAGCACTTCTTCCTGCCACCAAAGAGGCATAATCTCAGACACCCAGGCCCTTGCTCAGGCAACATACTAGTCAAAGAGAAGACACTCATGGAAGGGCCCTGACTGACCTCAGCCAGTGCCTCTCACCACAGCAAGCATCCTAAGATTCTCTGGCACCCAGCACTTCCCCTTACAATGTACTACTAAACAGTACATTGTAAGAAATACCTGCTGGCTGGCTCAGTGAAATAAGAGCCATTATACATTAACGATGAGCTAAGCCACTAAAGAAACCTGGCCTCTTAGAGAGGCCAGCCAACTACTAATAGACCTACTACCTACAATAAAAGGTGAGACACAGTTAAATTTCTATTGTGATTTTGGTCAGAGTAAAGAGACCCCTATGGCATTACGGAGGCATGCCTTTGGATGTGTATATCTGTGAGGGTATTTTCAGAGAGGATTAACTGAGGTCCTGATCTCACTCCCTAGTGTGTGTGTGTGTGTGTGTGTGTGTGTGTGTGTGTGTGTGTGTGTGTGTGTTTGAGAGAGAGAGAGAGAGAGAGAGAGAGAGAGAGAGACAGAGACAGAGACAGAGACAGAGACAGAGACAGAGACAGAGACAGACAGACAGTGTCTTCTTTGGCTGGGGTTGTAGACTGAATAAAAAGGGGATATAGAATACAAACTGTATACCTGTGTTCACTTTTCTTCTGCTTCTTGCCTGTGTACACAATGTGAGTGGCTACCCCAGCTCCTGCTATATCCTGCTTTCTCTGCAGTGAGGTACTGTAACCCCTCAAATGAAGACCCTAATGAACCCCGCCTTCCTTAAGTCACCTCTATCAAAGGGAGTTTGTCACGGTAAAGGGACAAATCTTTACTACTGAATAATATGGATTGGGGGTAGGGTGGGATTCAGCGTTAGCTTAGCATCAATCCGGCTTGTTAAAGTGCGGGTTGTGTAACTGAGTATGAAGACTGTGAAAACTGACAATGGTAACAGGCTTCTGAACACGGAGCAACCAACAATGAATCTGATACCGTCTGCAAAAATGTACCTGAGGTCCCAAGCGAGCATTCTTCTGCGCAGCATGGCACTACCCCACAGCAGCCTTGGGTCCGAACACACACGTTCTTTCTGCAGGCATGCCACCATGCCTCACAGTGTCAGCAGAGACACGGCAGCGGCAGCTCAGATTCAAAACTGCTGTATGTCATGAATGCCCAGTGTTTTCACTGTGCATACAAAATGTGTTGCTCCTATAGAACCATAAGAGTATGATCATGGAAAACAAAAACTTACAATACTTTCCTGTTGTCGTTTCTCAGCATGTATATGGCTACGATGTTTTTGGATGGTGCTGTGTGAGAGTGTTTGATTCTAGGAATTTTTTTTAAGGTACTGATCCAGCTCTCTCTCTCTCTCTCTCTCTCTCTCTCTCTCTCTCTCTCTCTCTCTCTCTCTCTCTCACACACACACACACACACACACACACACTCATTAATGAATTTTGTCTTGGGAATTAAGACTGGGTTTCTCTTACTTTTTAAAAGGCCTTAAACACACTTCTGTGATTTTGTGGGAGAAGTAGCATCCTCAGCATTGAAGATTATAAGATCAAAAGAATGTTCAAATAATGTTGAAAAATATTGAAGATGCTGTATGTCCTGTAGTATTAAATATTTAGCCAAGATACAATTTTTATGTAAAAGGAAATTATTACACCTATCTCATTTGTGTAAAAATTTGTTTTTGTCCTTAGTAAATATAGCAAAGAATTGGTTTGAAATACATTTATTTGTGGTCTATGTTTGATTCATATACCCACTATATATATGTTATTTTGATGTTAATTCTGATTCCTCAAGAGGGGCGGCCCCTGACGAGCAATCAATCACATACTCAGGTGATCTCATGTGAACATTCTCTCCCCATTTTAACTGGTCAATAAAGGCTAGAGCCTGTGATTGGGCAGTGGAGGGGAAAGGTGGGACGGGAGGTTTTTGAGAGTTGGGGAAGAGAGAGAAGGAGAAGAGGGGAAGGAGAGAGGACAGAGGAAGGAGAGGAAGTAGCAAAGATGGAGCCAGACCACATGGCCAGGAGAAACTGCAAATAGCAAAGTGTCTCATAGACGGAGAATAAGCTAGTATAGTACTAGATCTGCCCAGTCTAGGTACATAGCTTATGAATATAATAGCTAGATTGAGTGTGTATTTATACGGGCTTATTGGGGTTGGAAATTACTGTAACATATATACACCTAGATATCTAGAATTTTATAAAAAAAAAATGTCTCTGGTGAAAAGGAGTCACATGTGGAAAAAGCATAAGAAGCTTTGCTTTAAAGTAAAAAGTTTATCTTATCTGCCAGAGAGGGGTTAAAGAAGCCAGCAAGATGGAGTGCATTTGGAGGTCTGGAGCATTCTTGGCTGTAATGGAGTCTTAAAAACCTGGCATCATATGCTTTGCTTTCAGCTGATGTACAAGCAGCAGAATTGTTCAGAACAAATCTTAGAGAGAAAAACAGGGCATGACTTTCTCTTCCAAACACACTGGGATAACCACTACAAGGAGAAAGGCTGTTGAGCGAAACAGCATCTCTTCTTTTGTGTCGAGTTTAGGAGGCACCTATTTTGGGCACTTTTATTCAAGAAATGGAAATTGTGCTTAATTTCCATTTATCTTGTTCTTGGTCTCAAACCTGCAAAGGAGAGGATGATTGATTGTAAAATGTCAGTCTCTCACCTAAAGAGAGGAAGAAAAGATTTATTTAAAGAATAAAATGTCATGGGGGCTCTTAGGAGAAAAGCTCCTGGGTTTGGATTTTCTCTTGACAGCCAGGCTTCTGAGTGAATAATTCTTTCTCTGCATTCATCCCATACCCAGTATTCCCCAGATGACTGTGAGTGTGGCCATGAAGGCTGCCAAATGCTTCCATGCCCGAGGGTCCCATTGTCAGTTTATCTGCCTAGGACAGAGTTTCAGTATGTGTTCTCAGTGGCAAAGCCAACAGGTCTTCAAGAGTTTGATAAAGATGATACACGTGACTCCTGGAGGTTTTTATCTCAGTGAAAATGGCTCCACAGTGCTGGGGAGTTTAGTGCTAAAAGATGTCAGTGGACGGTAAGACTCATGGTTTGGAGAATATAGAAGATTGGCTGGTCCAGGAATGGTGGGTGGGTGTGTCAGAAGGTTCCAGGAATACTTGGCATCAAAATGCAGTGTGTATACAGAAGGTTTAGTGTGTATTCTCTAATGTCCTTCAAGTGCCTACTGCAGGGACTCCCTGGCACATGGTCAGCATTTGACAGGTATTTGTTCAAAAAATTCGATGTGAAAATTAGAAAACCCATCCCAGTGGTTTATATATAAACATGAATGTACATTGTTTATGAAATGAATGTTTAGCTGCTGTAAATCCTGTGAATTAAAACAAAACAGCACAAAAGTGAACGTAGGACACCTTGAGTTGTCATCTAAACTGAGCAGTTTTGGCAAAACTGCTACTCAAACTTCCTTAGATAAATGGGATATTTTTCTGAATACCCTTCAATGTAGAGTGGCCATATACCAAAATCTAGTGGCTGGTGCCCTGGTTTGCAATGTGTTGGGATAAATGATTCTTTGTCTTCAGGTTTCTGTGTCTCCCTAGTGGCTAGCTGGACTGGGAACCTGCAGCTGCTGCTGCTATGGAGTGAATGATCGAGGAAGTTTAGAGATCGCAATCCCAGTCTGAATCCTCAGCTTTTCCAGACTGCAAAAGACTCAGAGATATCCTGTCACTGTGGAAAAGCAGAGTAGGGAAGAACGAGGCTATAGGTCAAAGGCCAGAATGAGCCAGTCTTTTTTATGAACTAACACATTACTACTAGAAACAAGGGAGAGTTCTCATTTGAACTCCAAAAATGGAAGGGACACATCTGGACTTGGCTCTTCTGATCCAGGGGTCATGGGCTGAGACAGAGAGATAAAGAGAGCAATCAAGGATCTTCCTGGATACTCACCTAAAGAGTGAATCCCAAGAAAGCCACCCATTCCTGGCTGCAAATTGTGCCAGCTTCCATGTTTTATTTATCCATGCAGCAAGGAGCTCAGACCAATATTATAGAGTGGCTTGGTAAACACGAGCATCACAGAATGCAAGCATTCCACAGACTGAGGGAGCTTCTCTTTAGGTGTGACTTCAGACTACTGTAAATAGCTTCTGTGGGTTACATAGTTACATGCAGAGGACTCAACATAAGGAGGACAAAGGTCACTCTCTCAAAATAGACAACTCCCTTCAGTGACTATTTAGAAGGCATGAAGGCTTTCACACAGCACACATGCCTTAGCATCAGCTATCATATGAATGTACCAGAACCAGAAGTGCTTCCTCTTAGCAAGCTCACCAAGGCACAGAAATAATATTCAAGAAACTGAAAATGCATAGGCTTTTGGTTCCCCAACAACCTTGAGGGAAATATTTTCATTTAGTTGAAATCTTCTAGGAAAATAATTTACCTTTTTAGCTGTCACACTTTATGTTTTTAAGTTTTTAATAATTTTTCTCATTAAATTTTTTCTAGACAAACTGAGAAAATTGTTCTAGAATTTGGTCTTGAAATAATCTCTACAAAAATTGATTATATTGCTTTATGTTTGTACATCTTTTGAAGGCTACCCGTCTTCCTTGGTATCCAGGACGTTTCCTACCTATCCCCTTCTTGGTCTCTATCTTAGCTTTTATCAAAGGCTGAAGTCATCAGTTTGCCACGGAAATATGAATTAATTACTGCAGAATCACTTTAGTGCTGTGCACTGGGCACAGGAAAATCAAAATCAGGATTCAAGGCAATACATATACATAGGCCATGAGGCTGGAGTCTGTTCTCTGTAGTATGCAGTGGGCCTTGACAATGAAGGTGAGGTACAGGGACAGAGCAGACTCCAGGCTGTGGAAGCTTCTCTTTAGGAAAGCCTGGTGGCTCATTGTGCCCGTCAGGGAGGCTAATGTGCCTGTAAATTTCTTCTGACAGAAAACACATCACATCAGAGCAGCAGCAGCAAACCATACAGCCAAACATAGTGGAAGACGGGAAGCTGGGCCTTCCAGAGGGATGGAAATATACCAGAGTGAGAAGACACAAGACGTTGACAATACACAGAAGTCTGGATGCGCTGCAATCACATTTAAAGGAAAAGGCATCTATCATTTATAGTCTGAAGAGCTGCTTCTCTGGCAGCCCTTGCTTATGTATTATTTGGCAATTGCAGTTCAAGGTCACAGTATCAGAGGGCAAAAGGAATCAGACTCAAGAGTTAATATTTACTGCGACTGGCTTTGTAATTGCATGAATATTAAATATGTAGAAATAATTGTAAGCACATTATCTCTATGTCTCTACGCATGGCTTTAATTTTTAATGTAATCTTTTCATCTGCTTTTCCTCAGCTGGCTATGGCTTTGTGATTTGCATAGCTAGAATGATCGGTGCCATTAGTTTGGTAATGAAGTCACTCACTGAGTGGGAGAGGTTTCTCAAAGAGTAGGAAAGGAGAGAGCAGAAATGAACTTTTACATTCCCAGGTAAGTGGGAAGATAATCTTGGATGAGCATTTATATTTTTTCCATTGTAATTTGATATGGTCCCTTTATAATAAATCTCAAAAACAGAAAGGGAAAAAGCATAGATATTTTTATTCCCTTAACTCCTGTGTTCTCTTATGCGTATGCATTTTGAACAGATATAATCTTAATTATATGTGTGGTTAATTTTGTCTCTTGTTTTTCTTAACTTTTCTGATTGTAAAATAGTAATGAAAATAGGTTCCATAACATATTCATCCAATACACTACTTCTGGCTAGTGGAGCAGAGCAACATTGTTGTTAGGCAGAGCAAGATTGTTGTTAGATACAACACACTAGTTTTGCTACAAAGCAGCGTAGAAAACTACACAGGGTGTGCCTCAGTTTCTTACCTGCTAATGGGGTTAACAAGACTTTCTCTCTTTGAGTGTTCCTGTCAGAGTCAAAGGACCCACAGGAAGTCCTTACCCAAAAATCTAATGGCCAAAAAGTCAATTGTGCTGGATTTCAAAGTTCTTATAAAACTATGTTTTCTGGGAACTTATCATCTTGAAGCACTGTGTGTCTCCTCTCTGAGTGACAGCACCCTCCTTCCCCTTTCCTGGGGATAGCACACTCCTTCCCGTTTCCCAGGGACAGCACCCCCTTCCCCTTAGCTTATTATTTAGTGCTATTGCTTTGGGTCATAACTTACATAGAAGAACATGTCCCTAAAGAGATAGCTGGGTTTTGTTTGCTACTCAATTTGATATAGATAGGAACATACAAGTGCACACGCACACACACACACACGTGTGTGTGTGTACAAACATGTGCACATAAAATTTATTCACACAAGTACACACACTACCAACTTGGTATCTAGATCGAATACAACTGCAGGTTGCTTTTGTTGCGATGAAGAAAGCTTTTGACAGGAAACTAGAGGGCTTGTCTTCCTACCCGCTCTTTCTGAAACCTTGGGCAAGGATTTTGTCCCTCAGAGTTGGATATACTGTCTTTGAAGCTTTAGAGTACTCAGTCACTAATCTGTTTCTTGTTGAGTACAGCATATGAGAAATAAGAGCCAGAGAGGATCCAGAGAAAACAGCTTAGGGCTGCTGGAAGCCAGCCTGACTTCACATTGCGCCAGTATCAGTGACAGGGAGCAAAGGGCTGTTGAAAATGGAAGGATGACCTTACATCACAAACAACCTTCTTGCCCCTGATGTATACAGATTTAGGTACATTGTTGACCTTAATTTTCATGTGAATAGAAGACATTTTTCTCAGAGTAAATCATAAAGATTGTGATGTCAAAGGAGTTGGTAGTTTGAATAACTTATCATGCATTATATATTATAGGTCTTCCTGAAGAGTGAGTTTGTTTGTTTTTTAAACACAACCCATTCTCCCTGTAGCAGCACCATTTCCTACAACTGATGCCTATGATGAATGTCTTAGGCTGGCTACCTCAATGTGCCTCCACCGCCCTTTCCTAGTTCCTTTATACTGCAGAGACCAGAGGTTTGCCTCTCCTAGACTTCTTTGTACCCAGAATTGTAGATCTGAAATTACGCTAGGAATACTCATTGTAGATTGGAAGGCAGTGGTGTGAGCATCCTCCTGACCAGTTAGTGACTTTTCTTTCTGTACCAATGTGCCTTAGTTCATTACTCAGATACCGAGGAACAATAGGCAGTGGCAGGGAACAGCAGTGGCTTTTGGACGCTAATGTATCTTGTAGGGTGATGATTCTGAACCCACAGAACTCTGATCTTGTTCAAGTAGACATGAGAGTTATTAACCACACTGATAGGCTAGTTCTGTATTGTTCTGTCAGTCATTCTTGGAGGCTCTTCTGTATCCTACCTCAACAATCTGGACAGGGAATTTGTCAGTGTCTCTTGTTAAATAACTTAAAGAACCTAGAAATGTTCATAACTGTTTACCCTGACTCTGGACAACACAGTCCCAAGTGTAACCATGGAAAATCTACCCACTTTGCACAAGCTAATTACACTCAAATCTATTTTTTTGTTTTGTTTTGTTTTGACACAGGGTTTTTCTGTATAGCCCTAGCTGTCCTGGCATTGGCTCTGCAGACCAGACTAGCCTTGACCTCAGAGATCCATCTGCCTCTGCCTCCTGAGAGCTGGGATAGTGAACTCAATTCTATAGAATACTAGAGGAAACAGAAGACTTTTAAAAAGGAAAGAACCAAGCTATGCATTTAATAGTTATGTACTTTAAACCAAATTATTTCATCTTTCAGCATCTGAGTTTCAGTACAGATGAAACAGCTATCAACACATTAATTATAAAAGCTAAATGAGGAAACATGTCCAACACCCAGCATACACTTACTTGCTTCATTTCTTTCTATCAAAATATTGGCTTTCCTGTAGTGGTTCAGATAAGGAAAATTTCTCTTCAGGAATCCTCTTTAAAGGGCTTTGAAGAAAATTCTTTGGGAAAAATAGTGCTGATTCATAAAGCTAAGACTATCTTTTGAAAGTTTATGTTTATTTCATGTGTAGGGGAGTTTTCCTGTATGCATGTCTGTGTGTTTGTGTGCCATGTGCATGGCTGGTGCCCATATAAGGCCAGAAGAGGGCACTGGATCTCCTGGAACTAGAATTACGGATGGTTGTGAGCTGATATGTGGGGGACATCCGGAAAAAGTCAGTGCTCTTATTCAATGAGCTGTGTCTCTCCAACCCTAAAAACAGGTTTAAATATAGACCAGCAAATAGACCTCTATTCTATGCCAGGACAACTAACACTACCCTAGCCCAGCTAAGCCTATCCCAACTGATGCCTCAAAGCACAAACAACCGTTAATTAATTCAGAAGGTATCTACTAAGGCTTACTATTGATAGGTACTATTCTGCCGATTGAGATACAGTGCAAAGAATAAGCTGTCCAGGAGCTCATATCTTACTGGAAAGACAGATGGAAGCCATGTCAATCAATGTTGGGAAGAATTCTGGAAACAAGGCTGGCACCCTCCAGCTTCTGTTTTCTCCTTCTGCTGCTCTCTTCAAGGGCTTGTGTGTCCTCTCCACTCACCCCTTTCCAAAGTTTCTGTCATGGGAATAAAGTTCAGCTAGAGAGAGAACACACCACAAGGTCGAGGTTGAGGTTCTCTTTGGTAGGTTGGTGGTTTCAGGACTCAGGAAGGATCTGTAGTCAGTTACTGCCTCATAGAGACTGGTAGAAGTATGAGATAGCCGGGTGAGAGACAAAGGGGCATGTCCAAGTTTGCTCTGGTTTCCTATGTCTTTGGAGTCCTACTGTGTCTAAGGTAAAGGGTTCAGGTGGAAATCACAGGTATAGTTTATAGTCATAGTCAAGGAATACCAAATTGGGGTATTTCCTATTTCTGTGGTATGTGGTAAGCAAACTGGCTTTTTGGGAGGAGCTATTATTTGGTTATTCGGTCACTTTTGACAAAGGCAGTCCTGAGAAATGGTCCCATTTGAAGTGTGGTCAGACACTGCATTCTCTGCATAACCAGGAATAATGTATTTGAATGCTTAAGCCCTTGGCAGACAGAATTTCTCAACAGCCAGGAAAGCAAAGGGCCGAGCCTTCTATGCCTTTTGGTTTTCTACAATCATAACTATAAAATTTTCAAACGTTCAGTGAGCACGTATCTAATGAGGTATCACTTGCCTCATTAGAATGGTTATTATCGTCTCTAGGAGGCACCGACTCTCACATTAAAAATACTTTTTCCTCATTACTAAGGCACAAGTTGAACAGGTGTGAAACGGTATCTTTAAAAAACCTTTTGTGGTTGAGGACAGCCATGAGTATGGGTCCTTACTTTCACCTTGTTTGAGACAAGGTCTCTTGTTCACCACTGTGCTGTAAGTGCTAGACTATTTGGCCAATAAGCTTCTAGGAACCCTCCTGTCTCCAACTCCCATAATGCTATAAGAGCGCTGGAATTAGTGACGCACTGTATGATGGGGGTACATGAAACCTGTAGTCTTCATGCTTGCTCAACAAGCGGTTTACCACTGCACCCTTCTCCAGCCTGAGCAAGTTAGTATCTTACTAGATACCGTTTGCTCGCTGATGTTGTGGCAACATCCTGATAGTCAGGATACCACCCCAAAGTGTCTTCATGGAATAAATCACAAGTGATATGATATAAATTAATTTTATAGAAAAGAGAAGCTGCTTATGGACTATAGCTTGTAAACATACATTGTCATACACACACTCACTCACACATACATGCAGTAGTATTGCTGGGTCATAGGGCAGTTCTATTTTTAGTATGCAGGGAATACTCATACTGTTTTGCATAAACTGTACTGATTTCTACAGTGCTATCTGAAGCTGTACTACAAATTGTTTCTATTGAAGTGCCAGTTTGCAACCCCTCCAACAGTTTACAGGGCCCCCTTATACTATTCCCTCAATAATATTACTTGTTTCCAAAACCATAACAAGTATGAAGTAACATCTATTGTGATTTTAATATGTAAGTCCATGATGACTAATGTTGTTGAACACTTTTAAAAAAAATATAGCTGTTGGCTATTTATATGTCTCCTATGGGAAAATATTTATGTAGGTCCCTTACCTATTTAAAAATGTTTTTAAAGGATTGTATGATTTCGTTATATATTATATGCTAGGTGAGTGGCTGCTTTCTGTCCCAGTCCACACATACCAAGGCTGTCACAATGAGATAGGGTGCTACAAATAACCCAAATGTATTTTCTCAGAGTCCCAAGGCCAGCAGTCTTTTCACGAAAGTGTCGCAGAGTTGATGTGTCTCTCACCATTTAGAGTCATGCCATCAGAGGGCCATGGCTTGCATCATGTGTGTTACAGTGTGTTTCTCTCTTATAAGGACACCAATTAGATTAGATTAGGACTCTGACTTTATGGCTTCATTTGAAATTTGTCAATGTACAGTTCCTATACTAAATAAACAATGTCTCCTATTCCTGCAAAGTGATATGCCATTTTGTTTGTGTATTGTGGTTACAGCACAAGGTCTTTCCCGAGAGGGTAACCAACTGATTCCAGGTCTGTGGGGTGACTTAGGTCTGAAAGCTGACTGAAGGTTTACACCTCTCTACTATGGCAACTAAAGTTGGACCTTAGCTAACTGATCTAGAGTCCTGCCTGTTGAAAATAAGTGATATCCTATTCAGGTTGCCTATATGTTACTTTCTGAGGACATCTCTGTGGGCCCAGGTAGGTTGCTACTCTGAAGACAAATGAGTCTACTCTGTCTGTTGCTTAAGGACTATTTGGCCTCTGCTATTCTGGATTCCTGTCATACAATTAGGTAGGACAGATGAACCATTGTCTACGGCCATGCCTAACCCATGGGAGTATCCACAGAATCCCCCTACCTTTTCTCAAAACTTCAATAAAGGGTGTATCTTCTGTGTCACTGCATGGAGCACAGCTGGGGCATGGGCGTGCAAGCTGCACATGATAAATCCAGTATAACATTTGCTTTCCTCTAAATTGTTGGATTTCCTTTTCCACTCCATGCCTTGAAGCTCTGGTGTCTCAATCTCATACACTATCCAGCAATCAAGTCACCTCGAGCTGCACAAGCTGAATGCTTAAGAGTAGAAATACATTAAAAAATGTATTGATTCTTATTTTTTTGTATATTGGTGCATTTGCTTGCAGGTATATCTGTGCATCATATACATGCAGTGCCCAAGGAGGCCATAGGAGGGCATCAGGTCCTCTGGAGCTGGAGTCAGGGTTCCAAATTGTCAAATTGGTTCTGGGAACACAACGTGAGCCCTCTGCAGAAGCAACAAATGCTCTTAACCACGGAGCTATCCTTCCAGCCCAGAGTAGTGATACATTTTTGCTACATTGTGTTACATTCTATTTTTCATGGCCCCGTATCTTTAGAAACCATTTCTATACATTGTTCCCGGATTTTTGCCAACATATATTAGACACAATTGTAGTTATTTTGTTGTGTGAATTATTGCTCCATTCAATTCCACAAGAACACACTACAGTGTGATCATATTCTCAGGTAGTTGGTTGTGGTGATTTTTGGGAAAGATGTGAATTCCACGTCAAGAAATCTGCCCAGATAAGGACAACTACTTTTGGTGGACGTCCTTGAACAGATAAGTATTTCAGAAAAAAAAAAAGTATGCCTACAACCCCCAAACCTGAAAGATGGCAAGTTTTAAATTTTTTTTCAGTATATGGATGTTTTACCTGCATGTATGTCTAGGTAAAACATGTGTGACTAGTTCAAAGAGGTCAGAAGGTACCAGATCTCTCTGGAACTGAGGAATGGCTTACTGAGCTGCCATGTGGGTACAGACCCAGCCCTTTATTTAGACCAGTGGTTCGCAGCCTTCCTAGCCCTTCCACCCTTTTCCACAGTTCCTCATGTTGTGGTGATTCCTAGTCATATATTATTTTTTTGCTGCTACTTCATAATTTTACTACTGTTATGAATCATAATGTAAAATATCTGAGGTGACTCTTGTGAAAGGGTCGGTCAGCCTCCAAAGGGGTGGAGACCCACAGGTCTAGAACCACGGTTCTAGACAAATAGCCAATGTTCTTAACTACCAAGCCACCTATTGCTCCAGTCCAAGGTTTTCAAGCAAAGGAAACCCAGTCTGCTTAGCCACAGAATGACAACCTGATTCTCCTGGTAAGGGAGGCTTAGACTGACCGCACAGGTCTGTGGTGGGGGATGGGATGGGTCATACAGGACAGAACTGCTAGTCCTAGCCTTGGCTAGTACATTTTAAATTTTAGGATTTTATCATTCACAAATCAATCTATCAACTTTTTAGAGGAAGGAAAAAAAAAAAAAACTTGCCATGTCTGAGAATTCAATAGTAACAATAAGTTAGTAACTCCAAGACCAAAATAGAGCATTTGATCTTCAATTATATAATTCTCCTTGCTACAAGATCCTCATATTTTAGAAGAGCTGATGGACGGGACCTTGCCATTTTCTTATAAGCACTCAAAAGCACTCCAATGCGTACCCCCCCCATTGTTATAAAGTCACTTTAGTAGCTGTCACTTAGTCCCCATGTTCTTGCTCCATTGGCACATCATCAGAATCAACCACAGGTGATTGCTTAATTAATTGTGATGCTTTTCATGACCCAAATTCCCACTCTATCTCCCTTTGGCAATGAGCTCTAGGCGAAAGTCAACCAATCTGACCTTTAAATCCATTTTGTAGGTCTATCTCTTGGGTCTACTTCCTGGACATGGAGAACGTAATATAACTAATTTTTAACTTCAATAGGGATTCACTAGCAAGAAGAAAACCAGAGAGAATATAGACAGCAACTGTGGAGAGCAAGCCTTATAATTACCTCTTGAACTGATACAAGATCCCCCAACCCAAAAAAAAGGTGGGCTTCAGATCCAGTCAAGGGCTAAGATAGAGATTTTACGGAGGTTGTTAATTGAAGAGCAAAGCCATCGCTGAAATACTGTCCCCAAACTTCCTATACATTGTTAATAGGGTGCCAGGAAAGTATCCATGCCCAACACCATCACAGAACTGTTGGCCATCAAGGAGCTTGGGACTTGAAAAAGTCAGGTATGCTAGGAGAAACTGCTTATCAGATGTACTAGAACCAGGAAGCAAGTTCCTTTATTTCCTGTAATGTCTCTTCAGCACCCTCTACTGACACAGTGTCCCAGAAGGGCGAAGAGAAACCTCCTTAAAAGGCCCAGATTCATTTTCACAGTGCAGTGGAAAAGGGTGAATTTGGAGCTGAGAGACCATAATTCAATAGTGGGTACAAGCATTTCTCAGATCCTCCTCTTACTAGATTTTCTCTCCAGATGTCTACATCTTCCTACAAGGAGGCTTTGTCAGCTTCCCCTGTCTCCCAGATTTCACCAGGATGTCGCCAAAAGCAAGAGGAAAAGATGAGTTCAAAAAGGCTCCTCAGATTTCTTGTCTACCTTTCCTTACAGCCCTTCACGGACCCTTTCGAGGAACGCTGATCTGGGCGTTCATGGATAGAAGACACGACCAGAAGATGGAATCTGGGGAATGAACCACAGCCGCTCTGGAACGTAGGCTACTGGAGCCCTGGAGGCACCTCTCCGCTGGCCTCAATTCCTGCAAAGCCGCCTCCCTTGTCACTGAAGCCTCTTGAGGTCTTCCTACTGTCAGAGCCCAGTGAGGCAGGCGCTGGGCGGGCCTGGCGGGCGGCGCACTGTGATTGGGCGCCAGGGGGCCCGCCCCCTCATCCCGGCGCGTCGGGAGGGGGCGGGGCCAGCCGGCTGCCCAGCTCCAGGGCTGCGGGCGCCTATTGACCCATCGGCCGCCGCGCCGCCGCCGCCGCCGTCTCCTCCGGCTCGTGGCGGGCGGTACTGGAGCGCCGAGTGGCGCTGGGGAACCGGCTCTTCCTTTCGCGGCTGCCGCCGCCATCTCCGCGGTCTCGGGGCGGGAAGGAGGGGGTGCTCCACGGCTGCAGCTGGAGCGGGCTCCTCTCCGAGGACGGTCCTCTCCTCCTCGCTCTGCTTGCCTCCTCCCGGCGCCGCCCGCCCCCTGCGCCCTCCGCGTGCAGCCCGGGCCCGCGAGGGGGAAGGTAGGGGCGGCGGGGGCCGGGAGAGGCCGGCGATCGGACGCACACCCCGAGGAAAGTCCTGGATTGCAGCGCCCCGGCGTACAGGGTGCACCCCGGCCGGGCCCCCGCAGTAGCCGCGGCAGGAAGGGGCTCCAGCGGGGACGCGGGGGCGGTGTTGCGGGGGTGGGCCTGGGTGTCCCGGCGCTAAGTTGTGGGGCACGGCGCCTCCAGGTCCAGTTCCTTCTTCCGCGCGCTCCTCGCTCCCAGCGCCGCACGCTCGGCCCCGGAGCCGCGGAACCCGCGCGTTCTCTGGGCGCGGAGGACACGCCTGCCCTTGTCGAGAAAACTTTTCCTGCCGACTCAGTCGTGGCGGCGGTGGCAGGAAGTCGGGCAGAGATCTCTCCTCTGACTGCTCCGCCCGCCCTACGGGGTATCGCTACCCTGCAGGAAAGCAAGTTTGTGGGGACCTTTGCCTTGCTCCCCAGGAGTTCGCCTTGCAGGGACGGCTAGCCCTGGGGAGGGCAGCGGGCCAGGGCGTAGGCCGAGGGCGCGTGGTAGCTCCGGAGACGAGGTGCGGAGCGCAGCCGGGACCCGCGCTCTAGCGCGCGAAGGGTGTGCAGCCCGGAGCAACGATCTCTCGGCAGTCGCCGGCTGAAGTCCACAGTCCTTCGCCTCCTTTGGGTGAGGACCGCGTCCTGGCACCGAGTCCATCGAGGAAAATGAAGTTGAGCCGCCAGTTCACCGTGTTCGGCAGCGCGATCTTCTGCGTCGTAATCTTCTCACTCTACCTGATGCTGGACAGGGGTCACTTGGACTACCCTCGGGGCCCGCGCCAGGAGGGCTCCTTCCCGCAGGTAAGCACCTGGTGGCGGGCGCAGGCTGGAGGGGCAGCCCGGGGGCTCGTACTTCTTCCCGCCGACGCCGGGGCAGGGTGAGGCCGCACCCTACGACCAACGACCGGTGGAGCCTCATCCGGCTTGCGGAGGTTCTGCTGCGCTCCGACCGCTGAGTTCGCAAAGTGCTGGGTGTCATGCAGTGGCAGCCTCGGAGCTGGGCAGAAGTGGCCATGTTCCCACATTCGCACCCGGGCCTGTGGAAGTGGCATCGGCCACCTGCTGGTGGGGAACCGGCGTGTTGCCCCTAAGCTAGCTCAGGGTTAAGCTGCCAGATCCCTAAGCGCACCGAGGCTTGGAAATTGATTAAACACAGCCCACCTAGGCAGGTTTCTGTTTCTGACCCAGGCCCCTTTCACTGTCTCTTAAGAGATAAAAAGTTTATTTTCTGTCGCAGCCCTTTGAGATATGGATAGTAGGATTGATTTTAGTGGCGTCATGCTTAAGCTATTACCTCGGGTTGATTTGGAGCAGAATGGGGAAGCGCCTGTTATACTCCTACTGGAAGCTGTGCGGCGCTCATTTCTCTGCGGGGTGGTCAAACTGGCAGAGGAGTTGAACAAACGACCCACCCGAAGTCTTTCAGGAAAAGTTACTAAAAATAAAGAAATGGATGCGATAGGTTCTGTTTGGGAGGTGATCACATAGCAATTGCGAGTGGCCTTTACAGCCCTTTGCTGTTGACATACACACATTTTAGTGGAAGCAGATGTGTGGAGAAATCTGAAGAATCCAAGTGTTACAACCAACAACTAGTCGACCACAGAAATCTACAACCTACCCGATTACTGCTGATGTTTTGCCTTTTATTTTATTTTTTTTTAAATGTGACAGTTTAAGTGACTGTAAGTAGTCCTTGCCATTTCTTCTGACATGCTAGGGTCCATGGCTTCTTGGGAATTTAAATGAAAGTACAAGCTTTACTTGAAGTATTATGAAATTGAAACGAGGACTTAGGGATTCTGTCATCAGTACACAGCACCAGAAGTATTTTTTTTTTTTTTGAAGTGTGGAATTAAAATATTGGCTGCAGGTGTTTCCAAATGTTTGCAGCTTCTGCTTCCCCTATAGAGTACAAGAGAAAACATGTAACGAGTGCTTGCCGCTGCCTTTACATTTTGAACTTGGAGTTTGCACCGGCCTTGTGGATGAGGCTGGAGCACACAGTTTGACAGTAGGTAAATCCTGGCAGCCAGGGCCCAGGAGGTCTTCTTAGCTTTGTCCCATGAGCTCTTTAATTTTGGAATTAAACAGACTGTTCTCCCAACCCCATTTTCAGAGTTTTCTCCTTTGCAGGAAGTAATATAGATGGAACTCTTCTTACCCAGTGATGTCTTACTAATGGCCTCTGGCTTTGGCTGGGTGATCAATTGAACATGATTTATTCGAACATCTGCACGGGGTTCTCTGGCAACCTTGACATTTCCTTCTGTTTCTAAAGCAGCCAGTGACTCATTCTGTTACTGAGAAATCTCAGGCAGTTGAACCTATTTTCGTATGAACCCCCAGCTTACTGAGAAGTTGAAGGTCTGCCTAGAGTGTATAGCGTTTGGCAGAGAGCAGTGGTGGTGGGCTTCAGAAGTGCCTGCAAAGGTGTGTTGTCATTCAGAGGCGGGGAAGGGTTGAGAGTGGCATTCTCTGTTTTTTATCTGGACTTCATTATACAGAGGTTTAGAATAGGTGGGCCATTGACTCTCCCAGTAGTTAAATTCCATAAGCCCTCTTAGTAAGTCTCGTGATATGATGAACTTATCCTCCACCTACCATTCAATTGGTGTGGAACTGAGGCGTAGAGAGATTCCCGAGCCCAAGGTCACGTAGACAAAATCTGGGACTTGAACAGGCAGCTCTCAGAGTGTAGTCTCAGAGTCACAAAGTTGTCTTGCCTCCTGGAGTTGTCTTGCTGGAGCTGCACACCAGTCTGCCTGTTGCCAGAATTGTGGAGAACAGAAATAGACTTGCTGGTGGCGACTTAGCTTTTGACTTCCCCCCTCCTGAAAAAGTAAGTTTTATTTTGAAGACAAAATGAATGTGGTCCTTTTGCTGAAACATTCAGTGCTTCAGATTTATGCTTTCCCAGAGAGTCTTCTAATTTACTTTTTACAGCCAGACATTATTATGATACAAACCATTACGAAACAGAGCATCCAAACATGGACATTCTTTCATTTTTCTCTATGTCTAAACTGTATGTTAACCTTAATCTCACAAAAGTCCCAAGCAGAGCAAAACTATGTTGCACCCCGTTTCTTGAAACAGGTTTTGGTAGGAATTCTTGAGTTTCAGTAGAGCTAATTTTGTCAGTATATGCTGAATTTGGGGTTCTGTATCAACTCGAGCAGAAAGGTTATATTGTCCATTCTAGTTTTTCTCCTGATGTGGAAACTTTCAGTAAGGTATGCTGTCTATTTAGTTTGCAAACTGTATTTTTAGGCCATCCCGGGTTGCGAGCAATCTGTTTTTGCTAGTCTTTGGACTTTTGTTCTTTTACCTTCTTTAGTAACTCTGTTTCCTGCCACCTGTTCAGCCCTGGGGCAAGGGCAGACACCTACCCAGCCATGCCCCTCCTCCTACTCTCCACTCCCCCACCCCTGCCCCCACACCCTGAGTGTGGCCTGCCTAAGGGACACCTTTAGAGGGCTTTCTCTAAGTGTTACTTTAAGAATTCCTTTAAGGCCAAGGCATCAGGTGGCCTACATTTTTAGGGTTATTTGATCTCAACTTAAAAAAAAAAAAAGTAAAAACAAGCAAAAACAAACCTCCAATCTGCATGAGAGGTGGGCCAGGCATAATGCTTTGAAAATACTTTATGCTAGCTATGAGAAAATCAGCAGATGGGGTGGAGAAATGTCACATCTCGCTGGAAGGGCTGGTCATTCCAACAGGCAGTCTAGTGTGCACATCAGGAAAACTTCCTGGTCTCATGCTCATATCTAAAGAGTTAAGATTTGTATAACAAAGAGTGTCTATAGTTACTGTATCACATGATGTAGAGACTGAAGTTGCTTTTGAACATCTGAAGTTGGAGAACCATAAAAAACGTGCAGGCCAAGTCCAGTCTTGATCTCTGGGCTCAGAGAACAGTTATCTAGTGGGGAAAATAAAAATGTGTTGAAGTAGTTGATTTGAAAGCTGTTATACAAATTTTGATGCCATAAAAAATACAAAACAAAACAAAACAAAACAAAACAAAGAATGCGTACATGCTTCACACCACTGGCATCTTTTAGCACTTGGGAAACTGAGGCAGGAGTATTGGTGCATGTCCTGGGGCCAGCCTAAGCTATGTAGACATCAGCAAACACCCTTACACAAGCAAAACCACACCTGTGATTTTTGAGTCCAACAAAGAACATGTTAATAAAACTTGATCCACAGCAGTAAGTCTGATGAGATCTTCATCGCCTGGCCACTGCTTCCTTGTTTTTTTAAAAAACTGTTTAGTCTGAGGCATGATATCTAATAAAAGTGATCTCCTATACACCCTGCCCGCACCCCGCAGCGCACTGTATTTAGGATAACAGCCCTTGCTCCTGGGGTTTGTTTAGGGAGCACAGGATGGTTGCCTGGATTCCTGGGGCTATAATGGGTGAGATCTAGGACTTTTGGGAACAGATGGAGCTTTGATTGTAATCATGATTAGAAATTCAAGAACTCTGAAATACTGTGAAGTGTACCCTCTCCATCCCCTCCTGAGATCAGTAGTTCTCTGGGACTCTTCTGCAAAGCACAGGTCTCAGATTTGAGCTTCTGGGAAAAAAGCGGATAGATGTTCTGGCTTTTATAACAGGTGTCATGATTGTATTTACTGAAAGGGGATTGTTCCATTAGTCATTTATTAGCCTTAAGGGATTTGTGTGCTCTGGACAGAACATTGATGAAGTGACCACTTTTGTGTGGTTTTTCTCTGAGCTTGCTCTTGTTTTTGTGATGTTAAATCATTCACCTAGAAAACTGAAGGGTTGTTCTTGCCAGTCCCTCCCATTCTCTAGTTTTCTCTGTTCAAAGACCTCAGTTTCCCCTGGTTATTTCCCTATTTTTTTAAAAAACTCTTTAAGACAATCAAAGGCTCATCTGCTGTGAACTGTGGTTTCTGATTTCTAAAGAGTTCGTTATATTTCTGGACCTTGTTCCTCTGCAGTCAGGTGCCCGATGAGCAGCCTCTTTTCTGTAAGTGTTTCTCCAGAACTACAGAGAGGGTTGCTATAAAGTGGAGACCTTCACCTCCTTTTATAGTAGTTGATAGAAGATTGATCAAGGGAGGAAGCAGAACAGTTGAATCCAAATGTGTTTTAATTGCCCTTCCTAAGCCCTTCCCAGTTTCATGGTTGAAACCATGTTCAAGTTCAGGCTTTGAGAATTGACTGCATTGAAATGGAGCTTACACCCTGTCCTTTAATGAATATTGTTGGTTTTTGCCTCTTGATACAGAAGAAGTAAGTTACTTGATTTGAATAAATTGTGTGTTGATTAAGACTAGATAGAATATTGGAGGGAGAGTGTGTTTAAGGTAATATCATTTATACTGTTATGCAGATAACAAATATCTAACAAAGTATCCTAAGTCTAACAAAGTATCTCCTAAGGGAAAGTCGTAGGTAGAGGTACTTGAGTTTATAACTGTATATACTGTCTTTTCTCCTCCATTCCAGAGTTTTATAACTCTTTGTTGTTGATATTTGGGTCAGACAGTTCTTTGGTGTTGAGGCTTACGTCTGTGTGGTAGGGTATCTGGCAGTACCCCGTTCTCTTCCTCGTATATAAAGGCAGCTACTTGTCTCCTTTCTTGCCCCCATTTGTAGCAATCAAAAAAAAAATCTTCTCAGACATCTGCTAGATATAAATAGCTTCTGTTTGGTGGGCAACTGTCCCTACTGAAAATCAGTTTGGCTGTGGCCTGGACAAAGGCCTATTTTTTAATACACAGTGTACTTTCTGGGCATTTTGCATTTTAGGAAAGTGAGACTGAAAGGCCCTGGTTTTAATGCTCAGAAGGCTAAGAGTTATATTTAGATGCTCACACTATTCTTTCTCTGGGTACCAAAAATTCAGTTACGTAGCTAGGATTGCAATACGTTACAGAGAACATAAGGATAAATTATGTTTGTATAGAAGGTAAAGAAAAAAAGGGAAGGCTAACCTACCTTTACCAATTGGACCTACACATTCTGATAAAAGCGTCCTGTTCACTTCATAGCTATTAGGTGGTTTTGCTTTCTCCAAGCTCATTGGAGGTTGGCAGAAGTCCAGATTTATTCTCCTTGCCATTAAGAATGGGGAGGTAAGATATACAGATAACTTGTGAGCATTATCTGAACATCTGAAGTTTTCTCAGCTTGGATTTCTTTTTGTTCAATGTGATGATCTGGCTGGTGCAGTTTGTGCATTTCCATCTTGAGATGGGAAGAAGTGGGGGGTGGGGGTGGGGGATGCCCATGGCAGCCTGTCTTCTGAACAACGACGTTAAAGACAGAATGGGAGATGAGCAGGAAACCGTGAGGTTCTTAGCAAGTCCTTGTTGTCTTAGTTAGGGTTTTACTGCTGTGAACAGACACCATGACCAAGGCAACAACCAAGGATGACATTTAATTGGGGCTGGCTTTACAGGTTCAGAGGTTCAGTCCATTATCGTTAAGGCAAGAGCATGGCAGCATCCAGGCAGGCATGGTACAGGCAGAGCTGAGAGTTCTACATCTTCATCTGAAGGCTGATAGTGGAAGACTAATTTCCAGACAGCTAGGGTCTTATTTCCCAAACCCAGAGTGACACACCTACTCCAACAAGGCCACACCTCTTAATAGGGCTACTTCCTGGGCAAAGCATATACAAACCATCACACCTGTCTTCATTTTCTGGTGTCCTCACACCTAAGGCAGCCGCCTGTGAGGTAGATTGGCCTTGTACCTTTGTAGGGCCACAGCTAAAAAGGATTTTTACATCTTTGAATAGATAATTTCATCTCATGGAATGTCCATAGCTAGTTGTGTATGAATCCTCTTAGAACAATCAAATGGCTGGGTAGAAACCTTCTGGGCCACACAACCTAAAATACTCATTACCTGATGTTTTTCAGAAAAGATTAGTTAATCCCAGGTTTAAGCCATTCTTCCCTGTTGTTGGAGGCAGACAGTGTGCTGAAGCAAAGGCAGAGTCCTTGAAGATAAAATTTTTATAAACTGTTATTAAGAAGCATTGGTCCATATTTGTATCTTAAAGGCAGGGTTCAAAACTTGTGTCTATCTACGCGCCTCACAGATTCCAGGTGTCCATGCTCGGGCACAGAGACGCATGATACACTTACTTCCTGTGTGTCGCCTGGCATTTAAAATCTATTTATTTATTTATTTATTTATTTATTTATTTACTAGCAGTACTAGTGTGCTAGGATTTGAACCTTGGACCTTACACATGTGAGGTGTTATCACACTGAACCACAATCCCATCACCACCCCACCTCTCTCTCTTCCTCCTTTCCCCCTTTTTATTTTGAGGCAAGGTCTTCAAACAGCTGTATATCCTGGCCTAGAAGTCAACTGTAGTTGAGGCAGGCCTTGAACTTGTTCCCTTCCTGCTTCAGCCTCTAGAGCAGCCAGGATTACAGCCTGCACCACTAGACCCTAAACAATGAAAGTTTCTCACAGGAGGACTGCCCTGTACATGAGTGTTCTACACCATAAACCCAGCAGGACGCATCTACACCTTCAAGATCGGAACCCATAGTTTTGTTGAGTCTTGTTGCTGTGACTCCCAGATGGACTACAGAGTGCAATCTGAATATTTGGGTTAGTCAGTAATGCTGAAACAGAGACCACGCATGGATATCTTTCATAAACTATTGATACAGAACAGGACAAGTCTTTCTGTGGTCCGGAGAGTTGCCCAGGATCTAGACTGCTGTTCTGCTCACTAAAGGATAATTCATTTTTCTCTTTCATTGCTTGCTCTTAAGGCTTATGTATAACTTTCTTCTTGGTTGTGTCTCTAGAGGTTGTACCATTTTCTTTAAACCATGGTACACTTGGTCTGAACCAAATGGGTGTGGCATCTCTCACTGTTTATGGCTGGCGTTTTAAGTCTTTTTCTTTACTTTCTTTCCCCCTTCAGTGTGTGTTTTGTGCATTTGTCAGATGACTTTCTTTTCTGGTTTAGGAATATTATTATTTTCTTTTATTTATTTATTTATTTATTTATTTATTTATTTATTTTTTATGAAGAACAAAACAGATCCTGAACCAGACCTTATGCTGTGCTCTCTCTAGTGAACTATTTCATCTTGGATTAGGAGAACTGGCAGACTTGACAGTAATCTGTCTTTTAACTCCTTTAATGAGGGTATAGGTACGTGTGGAAATAATAAAATAAACAACCCCTCCTCAAAAACAGGTGTGCATTGACAACTCTTTCTTCTTTGCAGGCCAACCCAGTTCACTTTCTGTCCTGCTTCTGAGAAGGCTTCAGTTCAGTGAGGGCTGTGTTCCTCACACCGACACTCTCTTGCACACCTGGAAAAACGTGTCATTCCATCTTGAGCTCATGCTTACTTTTGTAAAAGATGAGGAATTTTCTCCTCCCCACCTTATACATATTAGTTTGATACTTAATTCTTCTGCTTGCTATCCTTAATAACTTAGAAGGATATAACTCTCTTTCTTTGCCTTCCTGATCTGTCACCCTTAGGAGCTCTTGACTCCCTACCCGTCAGATGGGGAAAGTGGTTCTTTGTCTTCTCTTCATCTCCACATTCCTTGAGCCATCAGTTTGTTGCTTCATTTTGACACACATCAGCTTTAAGTCATTTGCATCTAATTCCAGGACTTCCTGTCTTCCAGCTCTGTCTATCAGCTACAAAGGTTGGAAACAAATAAACAAAGATTTACAGAATTTCCTGTAGAGGAAGATTTATTGTATACTGTGGTAGCTGGATAAGAACAGTCTTAAAGACTGCTGAGAGTAGATTGTAAGGGTTCTTATCACAGAGGTGCTAATTTTGAGAAAGTGTACATATGTTAACCCGACTGAAAGTTCCAAAATGTATAGGCATTTCAAAGCAGCATGTTGTACCTGGTAAATGTGTGTGATCTTTTGTTTAGTGATCAAAATACATCAAAGTGTTTGAACATAATGAATACTGCAAAAATTGATAGTATAGTGTTCACTGTGTCAGGTAGTTTTCTCTCTTGGGAAGGAAGGGTGTGTTGCATTCTTAAATACGCTTCCCTTGGCATCTGGGCAAGTGGAATCTTGTCATCTTAGATTCCAGCTGTTAGAAGCATGCTGCTTGCATATCCGTCACATCTGGACTGTGACTTCCTTGGGTAGCTTTTTGTTTTCTAGGTCTATTTCTCATTTATTTTCCCTTTATGTTACTGACAGGAAACGGAAGTCATTGAATCCTATCTCTTGCATCTCATTTTGTTAAAAGCAGTTTTCCAGCTCAGCATGTATCAATACTTAAGACTCTCAGGGTTTAGTGGGATCAGAAGTGTTGCCCTTCCAGCTTGTTCAGGTTAATGTTGAGGGTAAGTTCTGTTTTGTCTCCTTTCCCATGAGAAGCTCCTCATCCATCATGGGCGCTTGGGTTCCTGCATCCTTGGCTGTGTTCCTGCTGAGTTCTTTTTATTGATTGATTGATTGACTGATTAATTGATTTGTTTGCTTTTTATTTGACTTAAAAACATTTTGTTTGTGCTAGAATGCTTACATAAAAATTGAAATGAGTTTACATTCTTTTTAAAAAACAATTTTAAAAACTAAAATATAATTACATTGCTTCCCTTCCCCCCTTCAACCCTTCCCATATTCCCAACTTGCTTTCAAAATCATAGCTTCTTTTTCTTTAATTATTATTGGTGCTCACAGGTGTGTGTGTGTGTGTGTGTGTGTATGTGTGTATACATGTGTGTAAATATGTAAATGTAATCTGCTGGGTGTGTTCAGTGTAGCTTGTATGTATGGTTTACATCCACAGACACCTGTAGCTCTCGCCTCCCAAACAAGCTTCTTTTTGCAGCAGATGGAGCCCATTATAGAAGGCCACAGCTGGCCAGCATGTGGATAACATCTGACCATAAGGTTGCTGTATTTACAACACAACAACCCAACACTGAGGCCCAGGGAACATTGCAGGGTGTGTATTGAGACAGTGTACCTTTTAGATATGACAGGTATGACAGGGAAGCTACCCAGGTAAAATCTCAACAGTATGGCTAGTTGGAGACTTGAACTAATGACAATACCAGGTGACATGCCAGCACAGATGTGGTAAAACTCTGAGTTTCTTTGTGCCATGGATGTGGAATTCATGGGTGAGACCTTATGACAACCTTTTCTCTGGAGGAGAGGACTGAAACACTCAAGGATGGAAGCCCAAGGCTGGATCCTCTCAGAATCGTTGTTTTGGGGTGAGGGGAAAGTGTACATTTGCTGTTTCACAGTAAAACTTTAAAAAAAAAATCATCTGTATCCTAGAGAAGTCATGCACAAAAAGGTAGATATAGAATTTGAGGGGAGAAGGGGTCCATAGGTTAATGTAGTCTTTGTTTTGTTTGCGTTTTTGTGTTTGTTTTCCCCAGCTATGGGTACTAGGTGACATGAATTAGACCTTGGAAATGTGCTCAGTCATTGCCAACACATACCTGGACATGGTCAGTGGCCTGTCTGATGCACCATCACGAGCCTAGGTTTTCTAACTTAGAAGGGTGATAGATCTTACCTATCATAGATATAATAGAGATTTCGATGGGCATCTAGGTGTGCTTCTCACTAAGAAGTGCTTCGTAACCCCCATCCCAAATAAATAAGTAAAAACAAAAAAGAAAGGGCTTCTTAAGTTATTTTGAGAAATATAATTATTGTATGTGGAACAGATAGCTAAGTGCCTTCACTTTTCATTAGGAGTTACTGAAATTACAATGATATTGGGCACATGGTAGGTATTTAATGAGTGCTAAACCTTAGTAGTGTATGAAAACATACAGTGCAGAGATTATGTGCCCTACAGACTGTTGCAGATCCTGGGGATGCAGGAGTGAAGAATCAAAGAGTTATCTAGGGCGTTCAACCTTTTGACATTGTGGCATGATGTAGCTGTGTACTGATGTGGGCTTTCATTCATACTCCGCCTGTCCTGGGTGTGGGTGCTGGACCGTAGATTGGACATGCGTGCAGTTGTCCATTTTCTTATTTCTCAAGACCGAGACTTAAAAGGGAACTCGGAAACAGCTGCGTTCTGATGAGGGCCAAGTTCCTTGGACTTGGAGAGAAGGGGAGAAGTTGAGTGTGCATATTCGGCCTTGGCAGCAGTAGCATTCTTGCTAGACTCAAGTCCAGCCCTTCTCCAGCCTTGCCATCTGGAACTTGGGCATTTGAGAAGGCGTGAGGAGACTGACTGGATCGAGAGAAGTCTTGGTGTTTTAAGAGGTTGTTTGGAGTCAGGTGTGGTGCCACACGCCTTTAAGCCCAGCACTCCAGAGCCAGAGGCAGGCGAATCTCCTAGAGTTCAAAGGCAGCCTGGTCTACACCGTGAGTTTCATCCAGGACAGAGAGGGCTGCATAGAGAGACCCTGTCTCAAAAATAAAAATGAACAGAAAGAGCAGTTTAGGGTGAAATTGCAAGTTGCCTGGAGTCGGCTCCTGTTGGGAGTCAGGCGGAGACAATCTTCTCAGAGTCACTCCATATACCAGGAAGCTGCGTGAGAGAGGCAGTATTAGAGTAGAAAATTTTAGACCTGAAAGGGAGTGAAGAGAATATTCAATCTTGATCATTCTGGTAGCAGTGTGTAGGAAGACCCAGAAACAGGAAGGCAGCTGGGAATCTGTGTGAGGTAATGAACAGACATAAGGCAGTAAATCTTTGTTCCAGAATTGAATAGGCTGCAGTCAAAAAGGAGAAAAAGTGTACAGACATTTTGTGAGGAGCACGCCAGGCCTTTCTGGTGGATGGTAAAGGACAAGGACGGGTGGTTCGAGTCACACGTTTTCCCTTGACTTTTCCTCTTTGGAATATTGGAGGCAAGTCATACTGTTTGCTGACAAATAGTTTGAAAGACAAGCTAGTCTGTGAAGCCAAGTTCAGTTTTATTTATGACAGAGTGGACACTGATGGAAGTAGCCAAGCGGGCTCAGAGATGAAGGAAGATGGTGTCAACTGGGGCCTCATCAGAACCGAAATAAGAATGAGCTCACTCCGAGACTGTGCCTGGAGACGCGAGCCTGGGGCCAAGTACATTTCTTCTAGCCAAAATCTGAACTTTTTACATTAAGATTATCATGCAGCAGATGTTAGTAACATAAAGCAGCTGTGTTCAGTTTGTCAAAAACTAGCACATGGAGAACCATACCGATGAAAACACACGATCAGGAGGAAGCATTTCAGACATGCTTTTCAATAGGAAACCAAAAGGATCCTTCTCATTTTTACTGCACCCGATGGGACCAAGTTTTTTTTTCTTTCTTTCTAGTTTGTAAGACAGAACCTGGATTTTGTGTGTGTGGTTGAGGGAGATGAAGAGAGATTCATAAAGAGCTAGATGGTTCACAGCTCAGGGTCGGACTGGAGGTCAGCCATCTTGTGGAAAACACCCTCCAAATGGCTTGTTACTGAGGAAGAGCCCCTCTTCTTAGGCTGGCCCACATGTGGAAGAACTAGAAATTGTTTTTGGCCCAGAAACATCTCTTGAAAACTTGAAGAGCCAAAGAGCTACAGGACTTGAAATACAAAATATTTCTTGGAACTTTCAGGGTAAGAAGATCTAACCAGCAACTATTGAAAAATAAGATGTGAGAGCCAAGAAGTTCATCTTTAATGTGTCATTTGCAGATTGTGTTCTTAAACATTTGCTACTATTCTTTTCAAAAATGAGTCATCTTATTATATATAACACTATATATATAATATATGTAAGCTTATGTATCATATATACAAGCATATATAACATTAAATATATGTTCATGCATGTGCGTGTACATATTTGAGTTTAGGTGCCTTCAGAGTGGAGGAGAGAGCACTCAGTGCCCTGGAGTTGGAGTTCCAGGTGGTTGTGAGCTGCTGGCCGTGTGTGCTGAGAGCTGAGCTTGGGCCCTCTGCATGAGCAGTGTGTGTTCTTAGCCGTGAAGCTGCCCGTGGTACTCGTAGCTATGCTATACCTTGCTGTTGCTCTCTGTTCTGCTTTGCCTGTGGCCAGTCGGTTCAGCTCATTGTTTAATACAAGTACTTAGAAGAAACACTGTGACACTTTAGAAGGTTTCATGTTAGGCAGTTCAGAGTTTGTATGAACACAGGTGAATCTTGCCTAAGGACATGTTTTCTTTTAGTAAAGACTAGAAGGAATCTATTTGGGGAATGATTCCTATAAATAAGATTGTAGGGGCGACTGATAATCTACTTAATACAACCCCATTTCTAAAGACTTTCCCAAACCACTTCTGAATGAGAAATGGTGTCAGATATATCACTTGCATTTATTTTATTAGGCTAAGACTGTTCAGTTTGATTGGCTTTTCCCATTACAGACATTTATTTTCCTTTTTTGTTGAAATTGTGTTTTCTCAAAATTGCTATGTTGACAGAACTTTTGGCTGCAGATTCTAAGATACAGTATAGACCCTTCATCTTTGCAAAGCGAGTTTAGTATAAATGTGCATTTCATAATTGCCTTGTGGATAAAGAGATAAGCAGATGGCAGAGATAGGAGTCAGAAACCAGAATAGACCAGCCATTCTTGATGGGTGCTATCTACCAACAGAGCTGGGTTATTTGTGAACTGTTGCTACCTCAACACTTATGTGAGCTTACTTGTAAGTTCTTGGGTGGGGAGTAGATCTACTCTTGATAGATTGTCTTAGAATTCTAAGTCTAAGCATATGAACATATCAGGGCTGACTTAGTGGGTAAAGAAGCTTGCAGAACTGAGTTTGATCCCAAGGTGTCCTACATGGTGGAGGCCAAGAACCAACTTCTGAAGGTTGTCCTCCGACTTCTACACAAGTACTCTGGGAGTTGTATGTCCTCCCAATAAATAGCCATAATAAAAATATAAAAGTATTAAAAAGAATGTAAGTATATTAAAAAGTAAGTCATGGAAGAAACACCAGTAGGGTGATTCTTAAACATTTTTGGGGGTGGGCAGAGAGGGCAGGGGAGGACAGGGAGATTTATCCTTTGAACAGATCTGAAAGTGCTGAATTAAAGACCTATTAGGCGATTGATAATTTGCACAATGCCGATTAATTATAGTTGTTAAGTGGATTTCTAAGTAATAAAAGTGGCATTTTATTAAATGTTTTATAATCCAGATATTTGTCCTACTCTTCCTCCAGTAACTGTTTTTGAAAGATGGTCTGTTCTGCAAAATGTCACATCCTATGATAACTAGGTGCCTAAATTGTCACCTCAGTGAAGAGGAGGTGGTTTCATGCAGCTGTCCTGGGTGTGTGCAGTTGTGTACATCTGATAGCGTGGAGGTGGGGAGCAGTGTTCTGACACGTGATCGCAGAAGGTGCCAGCACTGAAGGCCCAGCCTTTGTTTTGGAGTGTAGCAGTGGGAAGGTAACATGTTCTTCTCCATGGTCAGGGATAGGATCCTGCCTGGTGACACCAGCAGCTGCCAGGGGGCACCCAGGGGCTCCCAAGACCCCTGAGTACCCAGCCAGAGCATGCCAGGGACCTCTGCTCTCCTCCTCAGCCACTTGGCACTCTTGTCCTCTATGTATACGAGGGGCTTCTGTTGCTGTCTTACCTAGGCAGTGGGATTTATGAACAGTGTTAGTGTATATATTGCTCCTGAGTTTCAGGAGGACACCATACAATTTAATACTCTTCATGGGCACATGGTGATGCCACTTACTTCTCTGAATGAATGGATGGCTGCACAAAGACAGTCCCCTTGAAAAAAATTTAGGTGTGTTACTCTCCAGATCCAGAAACGTACCAATAGGAAATCCCTTGCAGCAGTGGCCTGTGACTTGCTGACTATGACCACAGGCCAGGTCACTCTTTCTCTTTTTGGCCTCTGGGGGTGAAGTGGACATTTGAAGGGTTACTTGTCGTGTTATAAAACCCCAAAGTCTTCCTGTGAAGTTGCCTGCCATCTGATTGCCTAGTAGTATTTTCCTAGATAGGAGGAATAGTGCTGACTGCTGACTAGATACTGCTCAGTAACCATGACACTGGTGGCCTGGGACGACACCCTCTTAAACCAAGTTGCAGTTCCTATATTTAGCTTGATTGCAGTGGTTCCTAATTGAGGATGTGTGAGAACTGCCTGCTAAGCCATTTCCCATATAAAAAGGTGGACCTGTGCGTGCTCTCCAGGCAAACCACACTTATTTCCAAGGCTTGAATTTCCTTTCTGTACTGGGTACGTATATATTCAGCTTTGACTTCTCCTCTTAGTTCCAGACTAGCATCCACACCGATACCTATCATACAGAAGCCTGTTAGCTGCCGGGCGCATCAGTTTTCCATCCATTTTCTTCTCCTTCAGCATCCTGTTTTTCTAAGTGACGCTGTCCTATCTGGTTGTTCCAGTAAAACACCATGGGAGCATCCTTCTTCCTTTATCTTTCTCATTGTTTGATCTCCTTCCTGCCACATTCTTTCCTGTCCCTCTGCTTGTACCGACCTGGTCCAAGCCACATGGCTTTTCTTGGACAAACTGGGGTCCCTTCTGAACTGTATATATCCCTTCAGAGCTTCAGAGTAGCTTGAATACATTTTAAATTCCACAACTTTGAAACATTGTTTAAGATGAATACATTGATGTTTCTTTTCTTAGAAATCAATTAAAGATACTTTTAATTATTTTTATGTGTATGTATGTGTGCTCCAGTGAGGTTTTGTGCATCAGAGGTATGAAGGAGCCTACAGAGGCCAGAAAAGGACAATTGATCCCCTGGAACTGGAGTTGTAGGCAGTTCTGAGTCACTGTGTGGGTGCTGGGAACTGACTCCAGGTCCTCTGTAAGAGCCGTAAGTTCTTTCTTAACTGAGGATCTATCTCCCCAGGCTCATGGACATGCATTCACTGGTTGCTCATTTCCTGTATGCAGAAGCACATGCAGATAGATATCTGACCCAACTGTGCCCTGGGGACAGGGTGCTGCACTGCAGCTGCTCATCCTCTTTTGCTGCAAGGAACTTGAGTCTCTCCAGTTCTGGGGATGCTGCATACTGCCTCTAATAGGCCACCAGTTAGATTGCCCTCTCAGTTTTTATTCACATAGGGCCAACCTTTTACCTGGTGGAGTAGTGTGCTGTTGTAACTGTGACAGACACAAGGAAAAGGGATCTGGTTGTTCTGAGGCTCAGAAGTGCGAAGCAGGTGGGGCTGGCTGGGGGCTCAAGGGGCTCAGAGCCACACTGCATTCTGGGGCTCTGGGGATGAGTCTGTTTCTTTTGCAGCTTCTAGCAGTTATGAGTTCTGTGCTTCAGGCTGGGATGGGTACATTGTCTCACCTTTCTGTCCTCAGGCTTCCTCTTCCGGTCTTGCTCTCTACTGCTCTTTTTTTCTCTTTGAGATTTTTGTGCCCTTAAGAGCCCTCTCTGGATATTTTAGGATAACCTCACCCTCTCACAGTCTTGAATTTCATCAGCAAAGCTCGCCATATACATACCATATTCTAGCTTCTGGAGCTGGGACCTAGGCATCTTTGAGTAAGCATGGTTTAAATTTATTTGTATGTATTAACTAATCTTCAGCAGTGCTCTCTGTTGGGATATTACTCACTGACCCTATTTTATAGGTGGGGAAAGCAAGGCACAGGGACGTTATGTAACATGTCTAGGTTTCACCGCACCAGCTAGTGATGTTGGAGTTCACATGTCACTTCGCTTTAGCCTTCTCTAATCAGGGCTCACACTGTTTTTGCAGGCGTCTAATGTATCCTTCAGGGTGACGTTTTAAAACCGCACAGTGGTTATCATCGCGCCTCCTTGAGTGCTTGGTGGTTCCTGTGTTTCAAGTCCTCACATAATTGTTTCAGGCAATGGGAGTTAGCATCTGTGCCCTCACAGTGTTCCCTCCTCAAGGTCACACAGATAGCAAGTGCTAACATTACAACACGTGATCTGAACCAGCGCCAGCTGGTTTCACTGGTTTTTTTTTTTTGCTAAAGGGGCTTGACCTGATGAGGGCGAGTTTAGAAAATGATTGACCATTATTTGGTGTTACATTATGGACACATTCAATCCCAGACTCTTGGAGGAGGTGAGAATGGGGCACCCTATCCCCTGGAGCTTCAGGATGTGGGTGTCAGGAACAGAACTGGTCCCCTGGAGCAGCACTAGGTACTCTTTAGTGCTGAGCTGCCTCTTGAACCCCCATCAGAAGGTCTTGATGGAGTGCAGTGATACTCAGACTCCCACCCAGTAGCGTGGAAAAGACAGATATAAGGAGTAAGGGTGATTGACCAAGAGCTTTGGCTCACGCACACACATCGGGGCAAGGCCTTCTCTCCTTCGGTGATTATACATACTAGACAATCATTTTTTTTTTTCTAAAATTGTTCTAATTAGAAACTTAGGTGCAAAATGTATCGTGGGGATGAGAGAAGGCATTGTTTTGAGTTTTCCCTTAGCCTTCTTCTGCATTCTCCACAGCGTGTGAAAACCAGCTTCTCCAGCCATAGCAAATGCTGAAGGCTTGTGGTTGAACTGTATAGACACAGAATCTTCAACCATAGAAGGGAGCCACATAACACTGTCCTGCTCAGAGGTCATGATTGTCAACCTGTGGCCAACCCTAGGTCACGCTTGTTTTCAACCTGACCAAAGAGACCACTCTATTAGTGAAGGCTTTCCCTTCCTTTAAAAATATTTTATTATGTTTAAGTGTGTGTATGCATGCTCGCATGTGTGCGCGCAGTCTGTCTGTCTGTCTGTCTGTCTGTCTGTCTGTCTGTGTGCACATGAATGCAGGTACCACAGAGGCCAGAGAGGTGTTGACTCCCCCTGGAGCTGGAATTATAGACAGTTGTGAGTTGCCTGATGTCAGTGCTGGGAATTGAATCCCAGGTCCTCTGGAAGAGCAGCGTATATTCTTAACTGTTGACCTATCTTTCCAGTCCTGACATTTCTACTCTTTCTTACTTTATAATTTATGTTTTGTTACAATTTCTTTCATAAAAGATCATGAATGCTTTGGTTTTTGGGGAGTGGAGGCAGTTGGGTTGTGGGTTATATGCCAAACACTTGCATGTCCTAGAACATGGTGGGCAACAGCCGTTCGTGCGTTCCTTGATTTTCTCTTGTAAGGCATAATTGAGATGCTCCTGAGAGTCGGGCTTTGTGCCAGACATCAGGCCTGGGGAGCAAAACAGCTGCCCACTTAGTGGGGAAGAGGGATGCCATGCTAGAGTAGTACACTGGGTAATTGTGATAATGCTGTGGGGAAAATGGAAGTGAATGGAGAAAGAATACTATACAGAAGGCTATTTTAGATAGAATAGCTGAGAAGGCATTTACGGTATCTTTTAGGGAGAGAGTCGAAGCATTGTATAAAGGGAAAAAACTGTGCGTGAAGGTACCGAGAATCAGCGAGAAGGAGCTGGCTTGGAGCTGGGCCGTAGTTAGGGCAAAGCTAAGTTGAGAAGAGCGTTACATGCATCCCTGTGTTAACGGAGAGGGTCACTCTGCTTTGACCGTGATGAAGAATGTTCCAAAGGCAGTAAGAAGCTGACAGTAGATATTACAGAAGGCCTGTTATCTGGGTAATCCATGGATGACTAAACATGCATGTAGGGAGATAGAGTTGATTCAGAAAATTACTGGTGCCTCGTAGTCAGAGTGTTGGGAGGGTGGAGGGAGAGAGGTTATTGATTCAGTAAGTGTGTTGGACATAGAAAGGAATTAGGTATGGAGGCATCAGGAGGCCAGAAGAAGAATCAAGACACCAACATTTTGAAGGAGCTAACTGGGGAGACCAGAGCCTCTTTCTGAAGATGTGAGGATGTTGTAGCTCTGGGAGAAGGGTGTGTTTAGCAGGTAGGGTTGATGTCACACACAGCAATCAGTAGGTGTTTGAATATCAGGACTCGCTTTTCAGAGGTTACTCCAGAATATGTAAATACCCGAGACATGAGTACAACATGGCGTTTACATCTCTGAGTGGATGAGATCATGCAGTATAGAGACGTAACAGGCTTAGGAGATAACCTGGAGGCTGATATTCAGAGGTCAGACAGAGGAGGAGCCAGCAAAAGTAGGCCACAGGATGAAAGCCAATGACACATGGGACCGAAAATCAAGTCAGTCAATGTAGTTCCAGGATGAAGGTGCTCTGTGGTGTGTTCCTGGAGATAATGAGGTCCCAGCATGCTTTGCATTAGGCTGGCCATATGTGCATAGGGGAGAGTTTATGTGGGCTACTTTTAGTGAGATGGACAAAATCTCGATGCAATGGGCCTGTGAGTGAGCTGGGATTGTAAGACCAGAGGAGTGCAAAGTGCAAGCTTTGAAAATCCCATGTGTCCGAGAAGCCTGGGCTGTCGGCAGATGACAGAGCCACAGAAACATTTTCTGGCTCCCTCCAAGCACACAGGCCCAGAGCCTGGGAAGGCCTTGCTGTCACTCTCAGGCTGAGCTGGGAATCTATTTCAAAAAGTCCCGGAGATAAAAAGCTTAAAGGCCCTGTTATTATCCAGATGACAAAGCAAGAGTCTGCTGTCTACACTTTTACCTCATCAGGCCCTTAGAGACAGACGCTTCTCAGGATAGCGGGTCACACCCACCCAGCCCACTGGCCCAAGATTCTTTAAAAGTGCCTTCTAGACACAGGGGTAGCCCTGCGAGCTACTCAGAGGGACATGCTTGGAGTTTCCCTTTTGACAAAAGAAGGGAGTAGCCCAAAACTGATTAGCAGAAGCTAACCAAGCTAAGAAGTACAGCTGTCAGTACTTTGCCCTTTTCAAGATCCCTTGGTAGTCTAGTCACATGACATCCTGGTCAGGCATCTCTTATAGTTAAGGGAGGCATGCGGGTATGACTGACTTTTAAAAATGCAGAGAGTGGCACTGGAGAGATTGCTCATCCTGGGTTCTTTTTCCAGCACCCACATGGTGACTCAGCTGTTTGTACCTCCAGTTCTAGGGAAACTTATGCCCTCATCTGTCCTCCCTGGGCATTACACACAGTCAAAAACCCTATACACATAATAATATATAATAATACACGCAGTCAAAAAACTCCATACACATAATAATAAATTTAAAATTAAAAAATTAGACTACATTATGCATAGGCACATGAGACTGGCTGCTTCATGTAGGTTGGTGTAGGAGAACAGCCACACCGCTGGGAAGGGGGTTTGACACTGCAAGCACTGGGAGAACTTTCCCAGGCGTGAAGCCTTGGAGCAGGTGACAGAGATTGGGTTGGAAGTTTGAAGGGCCTCGGCCTCTGCATGTGAGGCCTCTGAGCGGCAGAGGGAAAGACAGCCACCTTTGCAGGTGGAGCCTGAAGGAAGATGCACAATCAGCTGTGCTTGAGTGGTCACAGTAGCTCCAGTCTCTGGCAGCCCTTGTCCTCCCTGGGGCAGATCATTATGTAATGTGTTCACAGTTGGCTGTGGGCAGTGATTGATTTCCGTCATAGGATGGAGTGAGCACTGATTCCGGTCTACCTTGTTGTAGACTCTAAATTAGCTCTGCCCAGTGTCTTTGATATGTTCGATCTTTTCCCTCAGCTTTTCCCTTTCACCACTAGCAGAGAAAGTCAAATATGACCTTCTTCTCCCTCCTCGGCAGAACAGCGCTGAAGATGCCTCCCTGTAGAACTGATTAGCAAATCAAAGGATAACGTGCTTTTCTCATCAGTGGGTTTCTTGCCCTACAGAAAGCTGTCTTTTTCAATATTACTATCAGCATTCTTTGACCTGTCAGCGTAATTGAAACATTATCTATCATTTCTGTTTCTTTAATGCACACCATGGGCACCCCTTCAGGTCATGCCACTCCTCCCAGCCACGTGCATGGAGTTTGCCTATAAGGTATACGGTAAGGATTTTGGCTGTTTGGAGAAAGCTCTTATTCCAGTGCATAATACAATTTAAAAATGGTTTTCATTAGACCATTAATGCTGACAGAGCCCCAGGCCACACTCTTCTACCTGTACTTAAGTTAATATAGAATCTTGGGTGCTGGTCATTAATTGTGTCTTCCGAGCTACTATAAAAGTGAAAGTCATCTTTAGTGTCTGTTGGCTTCCTTTTCACGACCCATCGTTGGTAACGTTTGTACTAAGTATTTCTCTGACACATAGGTTTTGGGAGCAAGGCTGCATGGCAGAAGCTTTCCCTAGAGTGGTCCTTGTCTTTCTCACTGAATATTGAGCCCCAGTAGGCAGCTTGGCTATGGATGTGGGCCCAAGGGGAACTTCCTCCAGCACAGATGGCTCTAGAAAGTCGTCTTATGGTCTGGCACCCTCACATAGTATCTTTAAAAGCCCTGAAAGCATGCCAAGGCTTCATTTTAGGGAGCTGTGTGAGGCAGCTCTGAAGGTCTAATTCTGCACAGAATGGGAACTTGCTTGACTGCTTGACGGTGGCCTCTGTGGTAAGACAGCCCCATTGGAGGGTGTTTCGGTTTCAAATCTGGATGAAACTCCTCAGCAGGATGAGTCAGAGCAATTGCAGGAAGCCCCAGGCTGCTCTGCTGTGGTAATGTGTGAAGAATCTCCCCACGTGTTCCATGCAAGGATGGAAGTATGAACAGGGACGTCGTGTGTTTGACTCCTAAGCCTTTTTATTCTTTTGGGTTGGACATGGAGCTGCAACAGGAGAGAACTTTCAGTCTTTGCATAACAAAGAACTGCTGGCCCTCATAACCAACATTTATGTGGCCTTTATTGGTATGGTGGGCATGGGCAGCCTTTCTTCATTGTACTGGCAGGGTCAGCATTACTGGTATTACAGTCTACTTGTTTATACTCTAGAATTGAGTACTCTAGTTATGAAAACAGCCATACAGGAAACCTCGTCATGTTTGAATAAATGAGTTTAAATAAATGAGTTTAAACAAATGAGCTTTTTATGCTGGGCCACACCTATAGTTCTGGAAGGGCTGGCTGCAGGCTGGAGGCTCCTGGCTAGCTTATCACTCAAGGGCTCTGTTGATCTGGAGCCCACATGACTTCTCTAGCTTCTTCATGTGATTGGTGAGTGAGTATTGCATTGAGACCATAGGTCTCCTTGGCTATGCTGTGTCCGCCTTGTACTTGGTCTGCTTCCCTTGTTAATCCCACCCAATTGTACCAGTATAATTAAATCTTTCACTCACTGTTAAACCAACAAATATTCACAACAGGTTAAAAATGATCCAGACAACTCAAGCGGGTTTTAATTAGATGTTTTGTCAAAATCGCACCATTGTGGATATTACTATATCTTCCCGTTTGCTTCCTTCAGGTTTTCAATTGTCAGCAATATTCTATACAGATAAGTTTGTTTAAGGTCTTCAGATTTGTTATTCATGAAAAAATGACTTTAGGAGCGGGGCATGGTGCGGCACATCTTTAATCCCAGCACTTCGGAGACAGTGGCAGATAGATTTCTGAGTTCGAGGCCAGCCTGATCTACAGATTACGTTCCATGACAGCCAGGACTACACAGAGAAACCCTGTCTAAGAAAATCCAAACAAAACAGAACAAGTTATATGAATGGGTGTTTTAACTGCATGTATGTCTGTACCACCTGCATTTCTGGTGCCCACCAATGCTGGAAGAGGGTGTTGGATCCCCTAGGACTGGAGTTCCAGATGGTTGTGAGACACCATGTGGGTGCTGGGAATCAAAGCCAGGTTGTCTGTAAGAGCAGACAGTGCTTTTAACCACAGAGCCATCTCTCTGGTTTCTTGTTATACTTTAAGAGATTTATTATTTTTAAATGTGTGTGTGTTACTTATAATGTTACCTTGTCTTCCCACTGTGTGGTATTGTGGTATTGTGCCCAATCCTAGGCTTTCAGTTCAGAGCTGTTACTCAGAAACATGACAAATGCATGACTATCTTTCCTATACTTGGAACTGAACATCCCGGGTTGAACAAGTCAGAGATGATTCTTCCTGCCATTAGCTGCAGGGATCGGTAAAACACGGTTGTTAGGATGCCAAGCTTCTTAATGTGGGGATCAATTAAAAAGGAAAACACCCTGCATGTCACACAGCATAATAAAAGCATTCTGAGTGGCTTATTAGGGCATGCTTATGTCTATGGCAGTTAAGAGTTGATGAATTGATTTTTCTTTAGGTTGTCCAGTATGTGTTAACAAGCAGAGGTGGAATATTCTCATTCAGTTTGTATGGTTTTTGACCTTGCAAATTAACCCTAGTCTATTTTGCTTAAATTTAAATTTTCACTCTTGAATATAACATGTGTCTGCATTAGTGATTCTAGAGACCCAAAGATTGTTAGGCCTGGATCTGGGGGGACTAAAAAACAATCTGTAAATATCTTGGTCATTCTGTCACACTCTAAAAATAAGATTAGATAAAATGGTGGTCACGGAAAGGTCTTCTGCTATAAGGAGGTATTTCAGTTCTAGCTGCCCATACGCTGTGTTTGTGGGTACAGAAGTGGGCAGAGGAGGGTGAGTGCTGGTCCTCTGTGTGCCTCAGCAGAGCCATGGTTCACATAGCTGCCTCTTGTATTTCAGGGCCAGCTTTCAATATTGCAAGAAAAGATCGACCACTTGGAGCGCTTGCTAGCGGAGAACAACGAGATCATCTCCAATATCAGAGACTCGGTCATCAACCTGAGTGAGTCTGTGGAGGATGGCCCAAGAGGCTCACCAGGCAACGCTAGCCAAGGCTCTGCACACATCCACTCTTCACAGTTAGCCCTTCAGGCTGACCCCAAAGACTGTTTGTTTGCCTCACGGAGCGGGAACCAACACCGGGATGTGCAGGTAATGGGCGGCAGCTGGTCATCAGTGGCCTATTTGTTTCCAGGTTTGCTTCTGTGTCTGCTTCATTCTGTAAGTTTCTAAGCTCTGGGCTCCAGTGTTGTCTTTTGCCATGATTTGTTTGGTCTCATTGCCATTTTGATTTGTTAGTGATATGAATCACTACCCTCACCTCTGTCTATTTTCTTCTGAGCACTGCCATTTTGGATGCCTGTGTTTCTGTTTTCATATTCAATCACACTGGCACTTAAAGCAAGACAAGGAGGAATTATGTGGCACAAATAGCTTTCCAAGCCTTTGAATGATGATCAAATGCCATTGGCCTAAAAAGTTTCAATTAATTTTTGCAGTTTTTTTATTTCATTATATATTGATAAAAAAAAAAAACCCAGCAAAGATTATCTTTGAGGAAATATTGTCCAGAATTTTGCATAAATTAACAGTGGTTAAAGTTTAACTTTTTCTCTTTGGTATTTTTAGATGTTGGATGTTTACGATCTGATTCCTTTTGATAATCCAGATGGTGGAGTTTGGAAGCAAGGATTTGACATTAAGTATGAAGCTGATGAGTGGGACCATGAGCCCCTGCAAGTGTTTGTGGTGCCTCACTCCCATAATGACCCAGGTAAAAGCTTCACTTTCTAATAGCTTCAGCTAGCTTGTCCAGCACCCACATCCTGTGGTGCGAGTCTGGGAGAGCTCACATCTCTCTGACTTCACCATGATGTAGTCTTCTTATGTCATGTGCTCAGTTTACCTGTTTGTGCCATTACAGGCTAGAACGTGTAGAGCAGGAAACAGTGATATCCATGCATTTCAGGGTGCTGGTAGTTTCCTTTACTTGTTTCTTGTGAAATCTTGGATGAGAAGCTGAAGAGAAGTTAGGGCACTTAAACCACTGTTAAAGGACGCAAGTTCAATTTCCAAATTCACAGGATGGTTCACAATCACCCATAATTCTAGTCAGTTCTGGGAGACACCTCACCCTCTTCTGACCTCAGCAGGTGTGAGGTATGCACATGGGCATGTGGGCAAAGCCGTCATATCTATAGATTAAAATAAGTGTAAAAAATTAAAAAATAGTACATGAAAGAATCATTAAATCATACCTGTAAATTCCACTTCAAAAAGGCAGGGTGATCATTGGGAAACTTGGGTCTTTAACACAGAGAAGTAGTGAGCAGTGGCTTGGAAGTTTTGGTGTTCCTTCTGTCTGTCAGACAGGAGAGTGAGGCAAGTTATTTAATCCCTTGGTGGATGAGGTTTTTATCCACTGGAATTAGGACCATAGTATCTTCCCAGGATGAAATGTAAAGGAATCAGACGTGACACGAAAATAGCTGCTATCTTTGTAATTACTGTTATTTCATAGGAAGGCTTTTATTTGTTGAGGTCAGTCATTTTCTCCCACCCCCAAGGTAAGGGGTAATTGCTATAATTTCAGTGGAGCACGTGATCTGACATGCTTGCGTATAGGTGTGAACACACAGCACAGCATGCATTTAGTGTGCACAGTGGGCTTAGTACTGCATATCTTGAGGATGTATTTATAAACACGTTTTTCTGAGGGGTATCACTAAGTTTGTGTTCTTCTCTTTTTCAAGCACCTAGTTCTCTCCAGGCAGTTACTTTCAAGGATTTCCAGTTCACTCACACCTGCGTGTTCCACTCAGCCACTCACTTTCTTTACTCCTACACCCGATGCCCTCTTGTCTGTGACAGTTTTCTGGGATCTAAGTGCTGCTCACAGCTTTAGGTCTGAACACGATACATTGAGTCTCTCTCTGGGTTTCTCTGAAGTCTTTCCCATGCATTTCCCCTTCCCTGGGTGCTCGGTTCCCACCAGCTCCTTTCCTTGTTATTCTTAGCACTCAGATGTAATATTAAAAGATGGGTTTTACCAGGCAGGGTGCTTGAATGGTTTGCAAACTACTAATGCTTAGGGGAGGCTGGAGGCACTATTCACTGCAAAGGCGTTATCATCTTGTCAAGGTGACACGGGCAGGGAGGGTACTGGAATTTCTCATGTCAGTCCACCGGGATTTCTCTCTAGAGAGAAAACCTGAGTGGCAAAGAACAGGTGTCCCCTCTTGAATGTTGCTTATGCTCAGCCTAACATTTGGCATATGATAACTTGTCAGCATGTAAGGTCTTCACTGACCTATCTATGTAGTCCTTTATTACAGGTTCACACCACACCTTCACCCACACTTGCATGTACATATGATAACTTGTCAGCATGTAAGGTCTTTCCTGACCTATCTACGTAGTCCTTTATGACAGGTTCACACCACACCTTCACCCACACTTGCATGTATGCATGTAGAGAGATGCAGTGTTTTTACTGAGCCCACTCACTGAGGTTAAGCACACTAAGGGTTTGTCTCACAGACTGCCCTTTGTGGAACAGCCAGACCAGCAAAGTCATTGCAATAATAACTGATGCTCTGGGTTAGGGTCAAACAGTTGGCTTGTTGCCTGTGTTTGTGTTTCCCATTAACTCCCATCTTTTTGGTGTCTCCTTATTCCTACTCCTGTAGTAAGCATTTTATTTAAAATGTGCTTTGCACTCTTTAGAGTAGCAGCAGTATTAAGCACTTTGGGCAGGAATTTCTTAGATCTGTGTTTGTTTGCTTTATGGTTCTTGCTGTAGTATGTTGTTTTGTTAGAGGACATCCTTAATAACTGTTTCTGACTGTAATAAATGAATCTGTCTATTGGTATCCTAGCAACCAGAGGAATCTTTTGTCTTAGTAGGAGATGTTAATAACCCTTACCCTTAGGGTTTTCTCCACTTAAGTTAAAAATAGTGGTCAGAAACAGACCCGTTAAACCTAAGGCAATTTTTGCCATGAAGCAAAATGGCACAGAAAAGAATACACTGACTTTTTGAGTAATTTTCACTATTCCTTAACAAAAGTAGAATATTGATAACCTAAATTATCCTGTGAAAAATGGAAACATTCAGTCATGAAAAAATCACTCTCTTAATAGGGAGAAAACAGAAAAATATGTGCATGTGTATTCTAAGTCAAAATATGACTGTAATGGGAAATCTTTGTAGAATACTCCCAAATGAATGTGCAATTAGGCAATTTACTTTCTAAATGAGATTTATAGAGAGTTGTTTGCATTTTCTGCAGCAACAATTTAAAACAAGCTTTGGCTCAGTAGTTTGTTTCATCAGTGGATTTATGTCTGTGGGAATAGAAATATTTGAAATAAGATTTTAAAACAAGTCCTGATTATGGTGTATGTGTGTGTGTGTGTGTGTGTGTGTGTATATGTGTGTATGTGTGTGTGTATATTTGTATACACACACACAAACACACTTGTGTGTGTAAATTATTTTCTTTTCAGGCTGAGTTAGTAGGTAAGACAAGGTAAATTTTAAAAAAAGACCAAAACAGTATTTTAATAAATTTTCCAATTAAGCCTCCTTCCAGGCCACAAGGATATATGCCATACAGTATTAAAATGGTTTACATGAATTGAAACAAAAATAGGAAAGAAATTGTTAGGCAAATGCTGATAACTTTGTACTGCTATGGATTTGAAAAGTTTTGAATCATAGACCATGAAATTAAATATGAGTTGATGGATACATGTTCATGTTGTACTTAATAAGCTGATTAGAACACAATTACAGCACCTTTGTATCTACAATCTTAATTCTTCACTTCCCACTAGTTAACCTGCCAAATTATTTAGTTGATTTTCCTTCAAAGACATCACAGTGTGTAGAGGAAAGATAAGAAACACTGAATGGGAGGTTGAGCAGCATATTGTCAATGAAGCAGTTTATAAAATGAACACCAGAGAGTAACCCCCTTGTGGTGTGGCTGTAAACAGTAGGGAAAGCCAGTGCCTCCGGTAAAACTGGGTAACAGTTTTCTTTTATATAAAGAACATTTACAGCTCTTTAGGAAAAAAATATTGACTTAATGAGTGATGGAATTTTGCCCACTCTTAAAACTAAGAAAATACATCTTTGTCCTTATATTACATAATAATTAGAAATAGATTTGTTTATCCACGTGATGTCTAAGGTTGAAAGAATGAACACATGAAATCATTGTGTGAATTTTCAAACAGCTTTGGTCAGCTGTTACAATGTTGGAATTTAACAGTGTTTGGCCAGCTGTTGTTGTCCATATAGATCAAAGTGGAGGAGACAGCCAGTAAGGTGTACGGCAGCAAGGTGTACACAAGTAAGGTGCACAGCAGTAAGGTGTACAGCAGTAAGGTGTACAGCAGTAAGGTACACAGCAGTAAGGTGTACAGCAGTAAGGTGTACAGCAGTAAGGTGTACAGCAGTAAGTAAGGTGTACAGCAGTAAGGTGTACGGCAGTAAGGTGCACAGCAGTAAGTAAGGTGTACAGCAGTAAGGTGTACAGCAGTAAGGTGCACAGCAGTAAGGTACACAGCAGTAAGGTGTACAGCAGTAAGGTGCACAGCAGTAAGGTGTACAGCAGTAAGTAAGGTACACAGCACTAAGGTGTACGGCAGTAAGGTGTACGGCAGTAAGGTGCACAGCAGTAAGGTATACGGCAGTAAGGTGTACAGCAGTAAAGTGCACGGCAGTAAGGTGTACGGCAGTAAGGTGCACAGCAGTAAGGTGCACAGCAGTAAGGTGTACGGCAGTAAGGTGTACAGCAGTAAAGTGCACGGCAGTAAGGTGTACGGCAGTAAGGTGCATAGCAGTAGGGAGGTGGTGTCACTGTGGGGAGGAAGCTAATGGAGGCTAGACTGTGTTCTTTCATTTTGATAGCCATCCTAGGAAGCTTCACTTCCCTCAGCCCACATAACATGAGGAAGAATGGAGAGGTAGGGAGGGTTCTTTGTCTTGCACCATGGAAGGGAAAGTAGCCAATTAAGCCATGCTCAATGGTGTAGTACTTTGTTGGTAGTTAGTCAGTTCTCAGAGGCTGGTGACTTAAAGGTGAGGGTTGTCTGACTCTAAAATCCACATTCTTGCTATTGGCCATCCTGTTTCTGAGGATATTTATTTAATTATTTAGATAGGTTCTGTATCATATTTTATGGAGATTAGCCAACTTAGTGTGCTTATCTCAATTTTTGGATTGTTACTAAAGTTAGCAAATAAAAATTCGGAACACCCAGTCAAACTTGAATTTCTAGTAAACAATGGATAGTTCTTTTTTCTTTTTAGTTTGTGTATTTTAAATTTAATTTGGTGACATTTATATTAAATGGTCACTTGCTGTTCATTTGAAATTCTGAATTACATTGGCATCTTGAATTTTATCTGAGAGATAAAATTTGAGAGATATTTGAGAGAGATATTTGAGAATTAAGTAACACACAGCTTTTGGGATTCTGTTTTTTAAGAGATAGCCAAGCTCTGAGTATTGAGGTTTCTTCTCAGAGGAAGAAAGCTTGGGTGATTTGGGCCATCCATGGACTTCATTCTTGAGGAACACGCATGTTAGTTGTTCTTGAGAGATGCAGGTGATCGTGGTCATCTCCTGACCTCTGTCATTTCGGCTTCCGTCTGTTCTCCTAGTCAGAATGTGTGAGAACTCAGTAATGCCCTGGTAATGCAGGTTAGTACTGACACTCAGGCTCATGTCCCCGGCAGTTTTTGCTGTGCTGGCATTTTACAGATACTAGAACCATTCTCTGCTCAGCAGTGCTGTGGTAATCTTATACCCTTGTTTCATAGAAAAATGGCAGGAGAGAGGGTAAGAGATCTGCCCGTGACAGAGTGGACTTGGCACATAACCCTGGCTTCTGAACCTCAATTTGAGATTTGCTCTTTTATATAAAACTACCACTCATGGGTAACATGACTGAGGCCACAGGCAGACAGCATCTATGAGAAAATTAAGTACTGTCATGGCTAACATCATCTATGCTAGTTTTATTAAACACAAAAATAATTTTATTAACTGTCTTGCCAAAGTGCACACATCACCATGCTCTTTCCTGTTCTTTTTCCTTCTGATTTATTCATATTGAAATGATAATGGGTGGTGAGTGGCCTTCTTTGTTGATACATTTTCCTATATGATTAGAAGTGATTTAGAAGCAATATTTTCCAGCTTTTAAAGTGACTTTGAGAAACTGTGATACTCTGCACAGCTTGTATGACCTTAAGTCTGAATAACCCAGTTATTTACCAGAGAGTTTACCACTGAGATCTTTAATATGAAACCCTTCCACCCATAATTTTAAGCAACTGTGTGTGGGAGGACTTCTGGCTAGGTGGAGGTAGATGTGCATAAAGTTCCCCTACCAGGAAGAGAAATAAGTTAAACACAGTCATATAACTCGTTTAGGAGCCTGATCTCATAGGTTTTAATATCAGATATCAAGGTATGCAGGTGTCCTACAGGCGTCAGGCAGGCGGTATGTGCGAGGGGCTCAGTTGGGCATCGCACAGCTGCAAGCTGAGCTGCTCTCAGCCATTCTAAGGGAGAATGCGGATCAATTGTGTGGCGCGGGATGGCATTTCCAATTCGGGCTTCTCAGATGCATTAAAACACACCATACCTCAAGCAGTGTTACAGGAGTGAAGCTGATATGCTTACAAAACTGTTAGATGATGCTGGGCCACCCAGGACGAAAGGTTATCTGCTTTTGGAACGTGGAGTTCAAAGCATTTAGTTTTAGAGGACTCAGCAGGTTTGTAGATTTGCAGACTCTTTGGAAGAGCCCCGGCCTCCGTTGCACTCTTCATGTTCTGAACACTTCTAGTCAGCCCCAGAGTCCTCTTCCCTTTGCCTTGTGGTCCTTTTGTCTCCTTCAGCCCATTTCCACTCCACTGCTTAACCATTTAAACAGAACTGCAGCCGTCTTCCTGTTCTTCCGCTTCAACTTACCATGTAGTTTATGCCTCCCTGTCTTAGTGTGGACATGGCATGCAATGAGAGAAAACCTTCGCTTCCTTCCTCCCGTGTTTTCCGAAGAAAAGACAGTGATTAGAAGATTCTAGTACCCCTCTTCTATTTTTGTTGAATTGTTCACCATATTCTAGTTATGAATCCTGTAGTGCATATGGCGCATATGGCGGCTGCGATGCCCTGACATATTAGTTGTTATGTTTCTCACGTGCTCTTGCCTCTGACCAACGATGTGCATTCTAAGACTCTTCTGCCGCCCTGGTAGGACTCCACTGTTTCTCTCCCACTGCATTTTGTTCCGAGATTCTCTGTAGACTCCATTTTCATTCAGCTTGCCTTATTACTTACTCAGCCCTTATTAGATACTCAATACATGTTTGAATGAGTAAACTGGAATGTTAGTTAAAGCTCTTTCAGTTTATTAGGGGGGGACAGAAGGGCCTAACTATAATAGAAACATTGGAATTAAAATTAATCAGCAGCATAATCAAATAATGGTAATAACAATTAAGATTGGATGCTGTCCCTTAAGTATAAGGTTGGATGTTGCAGTTTGATATTGAAGGATTAACAAGCGATGGGAGAAACCTGTTGATTATTTGGTGATAGAGAAAAACTTTATTACCAAGGTAAAGAAGCATTCTTTTAAGGTAGAAACTCGCCTTTTATTTATCTTTAAATTTCAGGATACTGTAACAGTGCTGGTTCTATATGTGATCACCAGTATGTCCTTTACCTGAATATAATTACTTTCAGCTCAAAATCTTTTTATGAATTCCTAAAGCTTAGTGATTATTTAACTTTTGAGTGGCATTAATGTTATTTTAAACATGTGATTGTAGTAGCTGTGACCCTAACAGGAGACCAATACTTTCAAGAGAGGTTCCTTTTTGGAATGAATGCGCCCACTAAAGACTTTTTCACCTTCAAGACAAGGTCTCTCAAGTGGCCCTGGCTGTCCTGGAACTCTGTAGACCAGGTTGACCTTGAACCCACAGACATCTTTCTGCCTCAGCCTCCCAAGTGCTCAGATTAAATGTGTGCACTATTTAGGCTGGCCTACTAGTGACTTTTAAAATATAGTGGTTATTAGGCAGTGTTTTCTGTAGAAAAGACAGTGAGTAGAAGATTCTAGTACCCCTCTTCTATTTTTGTTGAATCGTTCACCATATTCTAGTTATGAATCCTGCAGTGCAGGAGAGCAGACTGTGAACACTAAAGTTGACTGTAGTCAGTTGTGCCTTTGGTTTCACTCTATTGAACACATTGTCCTGTGTGACCCTTGTGGTTTTGTTTGAGTCCTTTGGCTTTGCATTCCATTCACCTGTCACGCACATTCTCATCAAACTCTAAGAATCACAAGAATTGGTTGAACAATTAGTTATGATGTCTGTTCAGTCCTGCCTCAAAATTTTTCAGGAACCAGAGCCAAAATACATAAAGTCCCACATTCTTTGTTTCTAGATATTTAAAAGTTATAAATCAAAGAAAGTGGTTGCAAAGATCTGAGATGGAGAGATGAGGTGAAGGGGGCTGTTCCTCTTACCTGAAGACATGGGGGTAGCCCAGTCATTTGATAGAGCAAATGTAGGTTTAGACTTCCCAGGCCTCAGTTTCTCACACAAATGGCATGGCAAATTTGGGAAGAGACACCTCCTTGTGGGGTAGCCCAAACTCTCTTTAGTCCTTGATCTAGGCATGTCCCCAGCCAATAACAGTTGAACGTGCAGACAGTATAGTGTTATTTATATACTGTTGAATGGTGGTCTCTTGAATACTCTCAGGTCTGAAGGCCCTACAGTAGGACTGAGTGTCTTAATGAAGGCTTTATCAGGAGGGAGCCAGCAGGGTATGAAAGTCAGCTTGGGGCTGTTGAACTTTGATTTCTAGGCCGTGGGACTTAATGGGCAGTGCATACTCTGATTGGGCAGATGGGGACTGTTGTAGAAAGGAATATGGTCTGTGGATTAATGAGGAAATTCTCCTGGAGCTCTGTTCTCTGGCCAGGTGGCTTCTGCCTAGGTTCTGGGGTGTGGTACTTTGTTTGAAAGGAAGTGTCCCTTAAGAGAATTGGATTTCTACACTTCCACTTTGAATCCAGAATTCAAAATACAAAAACCACAAAGCATGGTTTGCCAGTTCATAAGTGTTAGGTTGCTTAAATGCACCTAGAAAATAAACAGCTGGGGTTTCAGTGTCATTAGAATTGGGATTCATTCCATCTCTGTAGAACTTGTAATTATTTACTCAGCTTAATTTTCTAACTTATAAAATAGCTGTTAGTTCTCTTACAGGTGACAGCATCATTCCAGTGAGAAAGGATGAGCTGAGAGGTATTCTTACTGTAGCTCTGGTCCAGCTTCACTTTCTGAGTATATTCAAGGGAGAGAAAAGAGCTGTGAATTGACTATTTCAGTAAATCAGCTTGTAACTCAGTGTCTTCAGATTATTAAGTCTAGAGGTAGGAATATAATTTTATATCACAAAAATTCATCCCATGCAGCTTTGCATAAAATGTTATCTTTCTGATTGGTCTCACGTTAATGTGCAATTGTAGTTTTTCCAGTAATTTAGAGGAAGAAAGGACCAATTCAGGGTAAAAGGGAATACTTGATTAGTCTATTGTATAAGAGCAATAAAAGCTAATTTACTGTTATATTACTCAATATTGAAAGCTGCAAGAAACTCTCAGTTCTTTATTCATTAATCGTGCTATATTGTAGCAGTATCAGTATCAATTATAGTGAGTTTTATGGAAGGCTTTCTAGTTGACATCTCTGAGCTTGTATTTTGCCTCACGTAAATATCTTTGACATATTTTCTGCCGGATTGTTGACGGGCAAATGAAGTGTTGAAGGCAGAGTGGATGAATCAGGCATTGTAGTTTCTCCGTGAAAACTCTTGTGATAAATGGTCTTTGAAATCCAGTGATCTCTGTTAGGAACAAGTTTCTGCTGTTGAAATACATAGTTACACTTTTACAAAGGTCTTTGATAAAAGCAGTTCTCTTACTTTGCCTTTTATGCTGGATTATGAGAGGTTTTTATTTTTATTTTCAGGCTTTCCACTGCCCAGAGTTTCTTAATTTTGTCTAGAGGATTAGCATTTTCCTTTGCTAGAATTCACCGATATTCTAAAGATGATCATTCTTATTGAGCCCTTCAGGAGTTTCAGTGGTCCTTGTCCCACATATGTGGTCATAGTGTTTGCTTTTATATCTGTGGATTCAGCTTGATCTTGTGCTGTGTAGCTAGATACAGAATATTACATCAAACACTGTGACAGGGGCTGGTAAATCAATATTGGAATGTTTAGTTTTAAAAAGAGGTACCATTAGTAGTTCTTGGGCTGCATTAGTCTCCCTGCGTCTGTATCAAAGCACCACAGACTGAGAGGCTTCAGTGCAACTCAAGGTCAGAGACTGCAAGTCAAGGATTCCGCACTGGTGGCTTTTTTTTTTTTTTTTTTTTTCCCTTCCTTTCTCCTTGGCTTTTGGCTTTTGCTGACCTTTTCCTACCTCTGCCCTGGCAGGTTTCTCTGTGCCTGGGTCCCTGGGTCCTAGTATTGTATAAGATTAAGTTCTCCATTCATTACACTATTTTACCTTTATTAACTCTTTTAAGATTTTATTTTCATTATAGTCACACTCTGAGGAAGAGGAGCTAGGATTTCAACGCCCGACACAGAGTGCCCTGTAAACTTTTGCCTTTCCCGCATGTAAGTGTGCAGATGGAAAGGGTCACTGCCAGGCTGTTGATAGGAAAGAAGACTGGCAGCCATTCTCTGACGTTTAGGTTCCGTGTCACCTCCTCCTTCCATGCTTAGCCTTGAATACTCGTATCTTCAAACTCAAGAGTATTGGGAAAGACATTGTCATTTAAGGGCAGACAGCAACTTCTTTGCTTCTCTCTGCGAATCTTGATGGAGGTCTGGGTCTCACACCTGATGCAGGCTTGTAGCTAGTGCCCTGGCGAGACAAGATGGGATTCCTTGCACACCACTCTTACAAGAGAGATCTTGGAGTTTTGCTGAAGATACAGGCCTTTTAATCTAACATGGAAAAATTAAAACCATCCAGAAAACATTCTTTGATAACAAGCCAGCTCAAATGTGCCCTAGATTAAGAGTGTCTTACGAAGAAAATCTGACATCATACTGTCAGATTTGCAAGTGCCCAGCAACCTGGAGAAGTAGCCATAGGTGCAGAACCTTTCCAGACAGGACAGTTTCAGAGTACACTATTGAAGCTGGTGTCTCATATGCACTTGCCCGGGGCCCTTTGACTTTTTTTCCCCACTAGCAAATGCAGTATAGACCAGGAGTTAAAGTTATAGGTAAACAAGTGCTGTTTGGACTCCCTGTCCTTCAGGTCTCTTGAATGTGTGAATTTCAGTAGCAGGTGAATAATAGTTCAAGTACAAGTAGCAGCGCTCTTCCGGTTAAGATTGTAGACATGGGAACAAATCATCCCCTGGGGTCCACTTTGTTCATTACCAGTCTGTGCAGTTGGTGGCTGTGTGCACTGGAGCCTTTGCCATCCTAGTCATCCATCTGGTAGACCTGAGCTTGGACTTGGGAGTCTTGTTAAGACTGTACAGCACAGATGCTAATGATTTGGGGGACTAATCTCCAGGTTATTTGGGAAGTAGTTGGATTAATGAAGGCACCACGTTCTCTACTTGTGGGGGTGGGTAACGTTGCTGCACTCACTTTTGTTGTGTAGTTACTGTTATTTTGTGATCCTAGAAAATTGCACGATGACATCTTTGGGGAAGAAAAAGCCTATTTTTAGCAGAATGCTGTGCTCAGTATTCATATCAGCGCTGCAATCACGATACTGCTTTGCTGCAGGCATTATGGCTTAGCTTGTATGTGCCTTCCCTTGTCTTAGTTTTATTGGATGGGTGGGGAGTTCAGTTGTATGATGAGAGGGAACATGATACCAAATTATGAGAGTAGTATTTGTTAGTACTATTTAGATAAAAACTTCTTACCTAGAGATAAGTAATTGAATTAGTTGTTAAATATAAATAACTGCCTTTTAAGCCCTAGTTAATTGCTTTCGTTTCTTTTTTTAAATTTTTGTACAATGTCTGAATATTTCATCATTTCAGTTGGCAGTAGGGTTTTACTTTCCTGTCACCTAAAAGAGAATTTCACTAATTGAACACAATTGTTAGTTTTTTAAAATGTGGTCTTTACGAGCTAAGGGTATCGAATGGTAATTCGGTGGAATGTGACTAAGTTGAAATCAGCCATATCAATCGGACCTTTGTGGTGTATTTGTGTCTTGATTTAGGTTGGTTGAAGACTTTCAATGACTACTTTAGAGACAAGACTCAGTATATTTTTAATAACATGGTCCTAAAGCTGAAAGAAGACTCAAGCAGGAAGTTTATGTGGTCTGAGATCTCCTACCTTGCAAAATGGTGGGATATTATAGATAATCCGAAGAAGGAAGCTGTTAAAAGGTTTGTTACAAAACTTTTTTTTTATTTTAGTGATATTAAAAATCCATAACAAACGTTGAGTTTTGAGGAGAATTCTTAGCTTTATGGCTGACAGTCTTCTTCTCATCTTGCATTGTATTGATTTTAGGTCCTTCCAGAGAAGGGAAGGAAAGCATTTCCCTTGAAATCCTTATGTTCATCCTCTGTCCTAGAAATGGGCTTGCTACATCAAAGGCGTTGTTATTTTAAGGGCTTTTCAGAAGGGTCATTGCTTGGTTTTCTATATATAAATGTGCCAGTGTTTCTGCCTCTTTTCAACGATGTAATTTTTCAAAACCATGGCCAACATGCCTGAAAAATAATTTGGTTTTACTTTTTGCCAATAGTTTTGCATATTTTCTTATATAAACAGAGGTGGTTGTTTTTTGATTTTGTTTTAGTAGCGTGACTCAGTGCTTCATTTTTACTCATTTGTAAGGCCGTATCTTCTCCCGAGGATTTTATTTTCATGTTAGTTCATGATATACAGAGGAGCTTTTTAATGTGGTCAAGTTGTTAGTCTTTTGTCTTTTGCTGTGGCTGCCAGAGCTGAGTATTTCTCAATCTACGGTTAACGTACAGAGTTGATTTTTATCTTCTACTTCTATTTTTGATCCCTTGTTTTTAAGATCCTCATTTAACGATTTAAAAGTTGATATTTGGGGAGCTTTCTGATCTAAGTGCATTTGTTTTGAGAAGCTAGGCATTGTGAGGGAATATTCATTTATTGTGTCTGCATAGCTCTTGATAAAGTAGTCACTGCTCCGAGCACTGCCAGTTATGACTGGTAACTCCTCCCCTGCTCTAGGATGTAGATGCTTGCTTTACAGTCCAGGACCCTGGCTCAGTGAGGATCACTGCTTACCTGACAGTGCTGGTGTCCAACCTGCTTAGGATGCCACCTGCTGAGCCCTTTGCAGACATGGCGAACCTTTGATATGTCCAGCCCTTTCTATCAATAGAAAGTGGCATCTTTAGTGCGCTAAAATATTCAATTAGTTGAACTTTCTAATGTGTTTCATGGAGTTTGAGGATGCTTGTGTAAAATTATTGGAATTTTATAATATTTCAATAACTGACAGCTTAAATCTGCCTTTCTGTATCGAAAAACCTTTTAATGAGTAACAATTTAATTTTCCCAAAGGATTTTAGAAGTAATTTAAGTTTCTTCCTACCTCATCAGAAAGTATCTTTAGATTTTAATAGATTGGCATGAGCATCTAATGATAACTTGAGGAGAATTGATGAGTACTCTATTCACTGGAAATTGTCTTTCCTCACTGGTTTTGCATGGTTAGCTAGGAGGGAAAGATAGGCTCTGAGGACATGAGAATAAACTGGAACTAACATGGTCATAGGAGAAGCCACTCTTCCTCCATCACAAGTGCTGCCATAGCAACAAGGGATGACAGGATCTAGTTTACACAAGAGAATCTGCAGTCTGCAATTCCAAGGTGTTATGTAATGTTTCTTGACTTTCTAAATTGAAAATTAGTACTGCTTTAGATTAACATATTCTCTCTCTCTCTCTCTCTCTCTCTCTCTCTCTCTCTCTCTCTCTCTCTCACACACACACACACACACACACACACACACACACACTCTTACACACAGAGGAGAGGGAGGGTCAGATCAGACAGAGACTAACAGACTGAGGTACCTGATACACAAAACTTAGAGCAGGAGGGAGGGAAGAGGGAGAACACCACACAGCTTCCTCCACCCATAGATGAGACCCACCTACCCTTTGGTACCTTCTAAAACTCTGAACTCTTACAAGGTTACTTAGAGCTGGTATTTGCTTTATTGCAGGTTCTTTAGTGCCAAGAACTAAGATTTAAGAAGACTTTTAGTTGTTTACACCTTACTCATTGATACATATTTTCCAAAAAATAACAGAAAGTTAGAAATTGCTTAAATTTGATCAATCTATCCCACTTGTAGTTATTTTTGTTTTCAAAATTATTTACCTGATTTTTTTTTTAAATTTTAAAAATGAGACTGCCTAAAACCTTTCATTATTTTTGTTGGTCTTTGCTGGCTCCCATTCCACCCAGAGGGAATTTTTTGTTTACTGGTTTACCCTCTGTCTTTTCAGCTCTTCATCTTTCCTAATTTTAGTCCGTGCTTGCACTGGTGCTAACTGGACAGTCCACCTGTCCTTACAGACAGGACACATCTGCCTTCTTTATCACTAGTTTAACTAACTAGCGTTGGGGTTTTTTTGTTTTGCTTTGTTTTTTTTTCCTCATTATATTTTCTCTAAATACTGGAATACTTGGCAACTGTACTTTACTGTTTTTTTGTTTGTTATTTTTTTTTGTTTTGTTTCGGTTTTTTTTGTTTGTTTGTTTGTTTGTTTTTTTTCTTTTGGTTTTCTGACTTGAAATGCTGAAGAATATTTTGCAACTTGTAAGTGCTGGTTTTGTAGTTGTATTTATTTATAGTTAGCATGGATTTCTAGTGGTCTGTGAGTATGAACTCTACAAGTTTCAGTCTTCCAAGAGCAGTGTTGAAGCCTGTGTTGATGCCTGAAGAGGGAGGCATTTTACGTGCGTTTCATGGGTAAGCATTTTGTAACTACTGTGTGCAGTCAGCTCTTCTGCCGTGCCACTTTCCCTTCCTGAAAACCACTGCTATGCACAGTTACACAGTGCAAGCACAGGGGTCATGAAAAATTGATATGTGTGAGGTGCTGAGCAGCCAACAGTGTCCTTAATGACACAAAAGACCCTGGAAAATGAGACCCAAGAAAGGACCCAGTCCAGTTTGCCTGTACAGGGTCAATCTGTGACGAGTGGCATACATGTTACAAGACATCGGTCAGCTTATCTTGAAACAGTACTGAAGTGTGCTTGTGGGTGTGGGTGTCAGGAGGACAGAGCTGAGCAGTGGGGCCGTAGCAGTGTTTTCTGGGAGCTGTTGTAAAGTGTGCAGCTGGGATGTATGAGTCTGACGTGCATCATGATGAGCTGAGTAATACATTGGTCAAAATCCTGCAGGACTGGGCTCACCTAGGCCAGGCATCTGCCCTCAGCTTCTCAGGGACTGCATCGTACAAAGGCACTTCAAGTTTTTCACTGGTTGAACTAATCAGTGCTTTTCCCTTTTTCTTACATTGATTTGTTTGTTTCTTTGTTTATGTGTTGGGTACGGTGTGGCCATGATGGTGGTCAGAGGGCAACTTGTGAGAGTTGGTTCTCTCCACATGGTTTCTGGGGTTTGAATTTAGGTCATTAGGCTTGATGGTAAGCATCTTTATCCACTGAACCATCTCTCTGGCTCAAACGCCTTTCTAAAGCAGGTATTCATAGCAGAGCTGACAACATTCTAGCTGTTTTTTCCTTACCAGATTCTGTTCATCTCCCCCTTTTCTTCCTCATCCTTTGCTCGTTCCTTTTTTCATTAGTCTGTCCATTCATCATCCATCCATCCATCCGTCCATCCATCCATCCATCATCCATCCATGCATCCATCCATCTGTCCGTCCATCATCCATGCATCTGTCCATCCATCTGTCCATCTATCCATCCATTCCCCCCTTCCCCCCCGCCCTCCCCCCCCCACACACAACAGCCCTGAACGTCAGGTATAGGACGTCAGGTATAGGACGTCAGGTATAGGACGTCAGGTATAGGACAGGGATTGCAAAGCTCTGCACGCTATTGATTCTTCTTCATAGGAATCAGCCATCTTGGGGCTGGAGAGATGGCCCGGTGGTTAAGAGCACTGACTGCTCTTCCAGAGGTCCTGAGTTCAATTCCCAGCACCCACATGGTGGCTCACAACCATCTGTAATGGAATCCAATGCCCTCTTCTGGTGTGTCTGAAGACAGCTGCAGTGTACTCACATACATGAAATAAATAAATCTTTAAAAAAAAAAAAAGAACCAGCCATCTCTTTGAGCATTGAAGAATTGGCTTTGTACTTAGTGACCAGTGTTGCTGCTTCCACTGCTGTGTCTCCTTTTTACTTTAAGGCCGGCATATTCGGAATGGAAAATATGAACAGGCTGAGTATGGCGGCCAGGCTGCCTGGGTTCAAATCCTGACAATCTTCATTATTTAACATTTCTGTATTGCAGTGTATTTGTCAAATGGGGTCAACACTGGAGCCTATTCTATTGGAGTTTTATGAGGATTGAATTAATATAAACATGATGCTTACTTAACACACTAACATATTTCATTGGCTATTTTTGCAGTGCTGAGAGTCAAACCCAGGGGTTTTTCAATACTACACAAGTCCTCTGCTACACACACACATACACATACATACACACACATACACACACACACACACACGCACATGCACACGCACATATGCATGCACATGTACACATACACACACATACACACAGACAGACAGACAGACACACACACACGCACATATGCATGCACATGTACACACATACACACACACACATACACACAGACAGACAGACACACACACGCACATATGCATGCACATGTACACACACACACACACACATACACATACATACATACACACACAAACACACACACACGCACATATGCATGCACATGTACACACATACACACACATACACATACACACATACAGACAGACAGACAGACACACACACGCACATATGCATGCACATGTACACACACACATACACATACACACACACACACACACACACACACATGCATGCACATGTACACGCATACACACAGACAGACAGACACACACACGCACATATGCATGCACATGTACACACACACACACACACACACACACACACACACACACACCCTTAGCCTTACAGAGGCTTTTAAAAAATTACTAATAACTATTCGTGGCTCTTATTTTTATAAGTTTTATTTTCTACTTGGAGTGTTTTTTTCTCTTGGACACTTTCTGTAAGTTTTAGTCCTGAAGTCGTCTTCAAAGTCTTCATCTTTTAATAGGAAGTTAATTATAAATCTATGTTTCTGCTCTGTCTTTAAAAAGCTTGCTTATATAATGCTTCATTGAAGATTTTTTTTTCCCCTGTGCTCAGAAGGTTTTTTTGTATTGAAGAACATGAAGCCGTGTGTGTTTTCAATCATCTACTACCTACAGAGCATGGAGCTTGTTCTTGATCAGCACTTCAACCTCTTCCAAGTATGCAGACTGCTGTCCTCAGCTGGGGGCAGCTTTTGTCTCTTTTTTCTGCCTCTTGGGTCTGCTGCTGCTGCTGCTCCTCCTCCTCCTCCTCTTCCTTCTCCTCCTTCTTCTTTTCCCTCTTCATTTCAGTGTTGATTATTCTCATTGTATTTTATTGCATCTTTGGAGTTCTTTCTCAAGAGTGTACCCCTCCCCCCTTCTCCATTGAGTCCACCTCTTCCTCTCATTGAATGCTTTGCCTTGACTTTAATTGTGTACGATTGTCCATAAGGCCAAGTGTTTATGTTCATTCTCGAGTGCAAACAGGCTTATCCATCCTGAGAATTGTCCACGAATATAGTCTAAAGTGCTTAACAGCTCTTGCTTCTCCATCCACACGTTGCCAGTTTCCTTGTGGTATTTATTACATGACTTCATATCTGTTTGTTTTGGGAAATGGTCTCTCAGGCAGGGAGGTCCCATTCTCCACCATTCTGTCCTTCACCAGACAGGTAAGCAGACTCAGTCACTCAGTATAGTAATTTTCAGGACTTTGAATCTTGAGCAAGATGAAGGTTGACAGTGGAGGGAAGGGGAGAATACATGTGTAGTCTGTACTTCCTTGTCTATGGTGTTGCCCTGTGGACCATGCATCCTGATCTCATTTTCCTCTAGCCCATCATGGAGCCTCAACTTTTGGGCATAAGATTGCTTATGCCACAGAATCTTCTTCCCACAATGCAGTTTCTTCTCTAAGAAACTAGATGGTATCCCTCCTCTGTTCCTTTGTTGGGGAAAGGAATCCTAGAAGAGTTTTTAAGAGTTGGAAGTCTAGCAGGTGTGTCAGAGGACAAAGGACTTGGGACCTGGGGCTTTGAAGAAGTCCTGGAGAAGAAATGCCTACCACTGCCATTTGTCTCTTTTCCTTGGTGAAACTGTGGAGCCCAGAGTCTGGTTTTCTTGTGTGTGCGTGTCACCTGTAAGCTGGGTAGGAGATATGGGCTGTGCCCATCTTCAGTGACTTAGATGGAGGCCCGCTATGATAGGAGACAGGAGGGTACTGAGCTTGCTGCCTCCTGGGTTTGGTAATGTGAGGGCAGGCTTGGATTCCATACATGGCGGGTCAGGTACTACAGGACGTGAAGCTGAGATCCTAAAACAAAGGACCTTAAGGAATTAAGATTTCCAGAGGTAGTAGAGGAAAGGGCTGAATCTCCTGGGCTGATGAGGAACCGGCCTCCCAGAAGAGACTTTAGACAGGTCTAACAACTTTCACACAAATCAACACACCTGTCCTGCGGCCTTCGGTTCATCTCTCCTATAGGACTGAAACACTGCTAACACTGGGAAGGGACAGGCTTTCATTCTCTACTTCTGGACAAACTGTAAATACATCCATTTTTCTTCACTAATTATCATTTGCTAACTCTTGAAACACAGAGGGACCAAGATAGGAGGTTCATGGATTGGAGCTGCTAAAAGCAGTGCACATGGAGAGAAAATTCTGGAAGAAAAGAGATTGTGGTTAGTGTCCAACATTCAGCTTTCTTATAGTCCTTGGTTCTACAAAAAAGAGGTGGTGCTGGAGCCTCTGAGAATCAGGTCCATGGCAGAGGACTCTGTCTGGATTTCCAGACAGTCATTGTGGGCTCAGAGGTAACTTTATATTACGTTTCCCCACTCAGTGAGAAATGATGGTCCCTTATTGGTTCATCCCTGGTACATTTTTATCTTTTTATTTTTCTCTTGCTGTTGTCTGCTTTACGTAGGCAGAGCCATATAAAACTGTTAATATCTGACTGGTTTTGATATGTGCCAAAATGCCACATATCAAATGGTTGGTACGATTCATCTCCATACTTAAAACAAGATGGTAATTGGGAGCACTCAGTCTGTCCTCTTAAGAAAACTCTTTGGAAGCTGCTTCTTTGGCATCAGGAAGTAAAGGACTCAGTGAGGGAATGGCACCATTTTGTTTGACCCTCCCCCCCCCCCAAATAAATAAATAAATAAATAAATAAATAAATAAAAAAAAATTTCAACCATACAAAAAAAAACCCATAAAACTGTTTCAGAAAATTGAGTTTTAGTTTTATTTAAGTTTTCCCTTATGCCACCTCACTATAGATCTAGTTCAGTGATTCTCAACCTTCTAAATGCTGAGGCCCTTTAATACAGTTCCTCAATACAGTTGTGGCGACCTCCGAGCCATACAATTGTTTCTTATGGCTACTTCATAACTGTAATTGTAATACTGTTATGAATCATAATATACATCTTTGTTTTCCGTGCTCATAGGGAACTACTGTGAAAGGGTCCAATCCCCACCCCAGGGGCCCAACACACAGGTTGAGACCACTGATCTAGAACAATGACATTTGTTTTCTTGCTTGAACTGAGAGTTCACAGTGTGTCTAAATAATATTTTGCAGAAAACTTAATACAACCTTAGATTTTTGCTCCGATTATTTAAAATTAGTGCTAAATAGGTGACTGACAATTCTGGGACTCCTGTTGTAAATGAGCTGCAGGGCGTGTGTCTGAACCTAAATGTACAAGTGCGCTGCTGTGTGGCAGGTCTGCAGATTTCACCAGAGTCCACTGAAGCCAGAGAGGATGGATTGATGCAGGACTTACAGAAACCGCAGAAGTGTCATGTGATCAGCCTGCAACAACTCGTGTTTTGTCCCCCACAGTGGTGCACCATTCAGCAGCATAAACCTTTACAAATGAAACTCAAGCTAACTAATGGAGAAATCCACGCAGACAGCAAGTGTAGTTGTAGTGCCTCCTTGGAGCATGTATCCAGAGGATTTAAAGGGAACTCCCTTTCCTTAAGCCTTCAGCACATTTTCTGTCCACACTTGTTTGGTTACCTTTCTGGCTTTACATGTGGATAGCTTTGGCTGTCTGTGGTGAAATACCCCATAATGTTTCTAATCCACTGGAATGTGAAGCCGCTGACTGAAGTTTGATTCTGTCAAGTGTTACCCCTTAGCTTTCCTTTCCATTGGCTGGCTTCACTTTATCCTGGGCCTCTAAGACAGTGGGATGGCCTCTATGCTGCATCTGCTCCTGCTGTCATGACCAGTGTTTCATGCAGAAGCCTGTTGACTGGCTGGAACCTGGAACATGGTGTGTTTACTTGTGTTTTGACCAGCCACACTGTGTTTTTCCGTTTTTTTTTTTTTTTTTTTTGGTGTGAGATATGTATTTCGTGTTTGTTGCACATCAGTCAGTATCTACTGTATTTTTATCGTATTTATATGCCTTATCGCTTTTTCAAGAAGGCACAGGCTTTGCATCTAACAGTCTAAGCACCCTGTTTCATTTTCTTCAGTTTTGTACCTAAGTAAAAATTTCACTGAGCTCAGAAACATTTGCTGCTTCTTGCTTAAATCCTAAGACTTAACTCATGCACACTTTGGGTTTTCCCAGAAAAATGGACCATTAATGCTCTTACACCGACTCATTATTATACATTTATACCAGTCTGATTTTATGGGGTTTAACCAAAGGCTGCTGGAACATTTACAGAGAGCGTGAGGTTAGTGTGTCTTGTGAAGTTTGAAGTCAGCTGCAGATTTAGATGGTGTGAGGAGCCTGCAGGGTTTCATCAGAGCAGCGCATGCAGCTCTGAAGTGACTGCTTTCTCAGCTATGAGGTGACACTAGATTTGGGATGCCTAGTCACTGTTTTTGTTTGTTTGTTTGTTTTTTGAGACAGTCTATGTTAGCCTTAGTTGCTCTAGAACTATCTGTGAGATGAGGCTGGCCTTGAACTCGTAAAGATCTCTGCCTACCTCTGCTTCTAGGATGTTGTTGCCCAGCACTGGAAGTACTTCGAAGTCTTGACTTCCTTCATCTTCCGTGGTTAATGATTTGGCAAGATCCAAAACCTGCTCTGTCTTTACTGCATGAGGCTTTTTGTTAGTGGGCATGGAGGAAGGATCAGAGTAGGGATGTTTTCTAGAACTCAGTGCCACTCCCAGTTAGGCCCAAATCCCTCAGTTCTGCCTGTTCTTGGACTCAGACTCCAGTTCTATCCCCAGTTGTCTTCTGTTGCCAGGCCTTCCCTTTGCTTCACCAGCACGGTTTTCTCTCCGTGTTACCTCTATGCTCTAAGGTGCTTCAGTGACACTCAAGAGGTCACAAAGTCCACCCTGTCTTTGACATTGATGTCTTGCTCAGCTCTGCCTCTGGTTGCCTCCCATCTTATATTTTGCCCTTAGGCATGCCTTAGTGCTGTTCAGGCTGACGTGGAGCCAGACTTCCAGCATACTGACCTGCTGCTGTCTTTATACACATGCTGTTGTTTTATGCATTGAGTAGTTTCATACCTAATCTTTCCCATGACTCAGGTAGGGTATTACCTCACCTCAGAAGCCTTCCCCTACTTACCGTGTTATTCATTCGACAGATATTTACTGTGCTAAGAACCAGAGTAAGTCCTCAGTGAACAAAGAGGGCACAGTTAAGCACACTATTGAAAACGTGTTGTTTCCAGTGAGGCTTGGAAGCGTGTAGTATTCAGGATGAGAATCTGAGGGCGACTAAAACTCCAGTCAAGAAGATGTGAAAGGACGGGGAAGACACTGGAGGTTCTAAGGAGAAAATTGAGACTGGCAAAAACTTGGTACCTCAGACACTGGAAGAGATTGGTTAGGCGCAGCCTCGTGACAGAGGATATGAGAGGCCGTCAGAAGTTACTGTTCCGAGCTGTTAATGTAAGAGAGGGGTAGCAGCAAAGCTTGGGAAGAAGGTGCAGCAGCTGGAACACGGTAGTGGCTCACTGTTGGAACTCAAGGGGCTGACTTCTGAAGACTTTTCCAAACGAACATACGTGTTGTGTGTGAGGAACTGATCTAGAAGTTGACCTGAGAGAGATGAAATCATATTCACAAAAAGACTTGTGCATGCACACAGCAGACTGAAAATGGCTCAAGTGTCTGCCAACAAGATGGTAGACTAACACAACCAATAGAATCCTACTTGGCAAGAAAAGGTAAATGAGCACTGGCTTTCCTAGAGCTTGCTTTGTAGACCAGGCCTCAAACCCAGTGATCCGCCTGACTCTGGCTCCTGAGTGGTGAGATTTAAGGTGTGTACTACCACTGCCCAGCCTTGAAATACATTTCTTGAATGACTTTTAGAAAATCTTTTATGAAAGGGACTTAGCTTAATCACTGCCGGCTGGTGAACCTACAGTTTGTTTCTTACTAATGCAGAGCATATCATTTATCTTTGGTGTTAATACTGTCTGACTTTTCTGAGTGACTTTGGGTGTATATGCAGTCTTCAGTTGGATAGAGTGTGGGAGCAGCATGGGTGGATACCTGGTTCAGACATCTGGCTTCAAAGACTGTTGTGCAATCTTCCGATCTTTGTAAGCTGTCCGGTGAGACTCGGAATGCCGCTTGCTCTCCTTTCAGCTTCCCCAATGAGGTTACGTTTCCTTTGGAGAAATCAGTTATTTCTGAAATTTCCAACACTTATTCTTTGTTTCTCTTGTGTGTTATTGGTATCCCTTTCTTACTTTTTTTTTGTTTGTTTTTTGCTGTCAGGGACTCCTAAATGTTAAATGATGAACAGGGAATTCTTGTCCTTCTGGAGCTTATGCTCTGTTGGAGGAGACGGCAGTGGACATGCAGGTGTATAATTAGTGTAAGTTATGAATGTTATGAAAGAGTGTTTTAGGGTTTATGAAAGGTGATAGCTCTGTTGAGTTTGCACAGGCTGTGACAGTTGGTAGTGCATTCCTAAGAGCCAGTGTTAGACCAGTGTTAGAAGGAGAACGCTTTAGGTTGGTAAGATACTGACAACAGGTTGAAGGGCGGGAGCAATGCAAATGAAACAAGGAAGGAGTAGTGCAGATGACTCAGTTGTCTTCCTTGTACTCCGTCTTTGAAGGCTGGCCTTCAAATATTAGAGACTACAAGGATCCCACATTAGCGTATGAAAGGGTTTAAAACAAGTCTTCCTTCTTCTTTTCCACTGGAAACTGCACACTTGAAGGCTTGTGCATCAGGTGACCTGATTCACAGGTGTCCTGGGCATAAATTGATTCCATGGGAGACACCATGTAACTAATTTCGTATTTAAGAATGGAACTCAGTATGTCATCTCCTATCATTTCATATTTCCCGCAATGCACGATTACAAATTCATCTCACTTTCTCATGTGAAATTAACTTGTGATTCTTTGAGGCTTGCTAAATGATGCATTGTTTGCTACCAAGTTGTCTGTAACAATTTCCCCATTAGGGAGAAAAGCTCTTTGAGTATATCCTTCTGTGTGTGACCAAATTCCAAATGTCTGATGACTCTCTGTGGAGGAAGACATGACACTCGCTAAAAGTGATTTACAGCTCCTCGAGCACTTCAGTAGATCCTGAAGTGTAAAATCTGTATCTTGGGCAAAATGAGCAGTGACAGATACGCTCAGCTTATTTCTGATCAGTTACTCCTCTAAGTGCTTTATACCCAGTCCCCCGGTGCTGAAGTAGAGACATGGTTAATGTCCTCAACCAGGCAGCTAGCCACCATTATAGAAAGTGACATGTGAGCCTTGGCGGTTTTAAACTTAGAGGCTCTGGCATGGGCTCTTGAATTCACTCCATGTGTACTCTCCCTTCTCCTGTATGTATGCAGCTTTCATGTCTATTACTTAAGATTATGACGTGTACATTGAAAAGTTGCCTAGAAAGCTGAGAGTCTTCCAGTAGAGAGACTAAGAAACCGGCTTCACAGGACAGACATGCGTTGTTTGCTTGTTCCTCTCCTCACAGAAACACTTCATCTGATGCTGCTGAACACTACATGCCCAGAAGTGCCACATCTTGTAGGAGGTACAGGTGACTCCCACTCCTTGCTCTCTTTATTATTGAAGTCTAGGAAGTACAGTTACGACCTTATTAAGTTTCATGTGATAGCCAACAACAGGGATTTTAAGTGTGATGCCTCTTGTATACTCACACAGTTTTGTGTGCACCTTTTTGTTCTTGTTGATCATGGCGAGTGGGTGAATGGTTGCAAGGCAGGTTCTTCTGTGTATGTTAATAAGCATTTCTGTCAAGCCGAACCTTCCTGCCCATGAGACATTTGGCTTTATAATCTGTTTTTGTTGTTGTTTTTTGTTTTCTGTTTCCTATGGATGATTCAAAGGGTCACCCGATAGGATAACAGACACAGCCATGGAGTAGGTGAACTTGCATACCTGGATATCTATGCCCCTGATGTAGTACGTAGGCTGTGGCTGCGTCTGTAAGATTCACACTGCTTTCTTCCGCTTAATGTTCTGTCTTGTCTGATTAGATAAACTATACTAGGATAACTAAAACTGTTCTTTTTCTGCCACGCACTTGTTCTAGTTTTGGCATGCTCATGCAGACTTTCTTAAAAGCCTACTCTTTTGTAGAAAAAAAGGCACACATTTTATAGGAAGTCCCTTGGTTTCTATGGCATAATCTTGGCCTTTCCTTGTTATTTTAAAAATTCTCTCTGATGCCTATATGAGTGCCAGTATTTGAACAACCCACTTCTCAGCTTGAGAGTTGGATTCACCTTTGTGTCCTGTCTTAGTTATCATGACTTTAATCTTTTATAGAAAAAAAAAAGGCACACATTTTATAGGAAGTCCCCATAAAATTGTAAGGGCCAGTTTTGTGTCTTGACTCTTTTCCAGATGTTTCTCCCGGATATATCCAACACTCCCCATCAATTGCAGTTTCTCTCTTCCTACCTGACCTGTGGCTGTCCTTTAAACTTCCGTTTTTTAAAGATTTCCCATAACGCACCATTTCCTTCGAGTCTGTGAAACCTAGGCACCTTCTCTTCTGACTTTCCATTGCAGTCCATCCTCCTTGGAAACCCAGCTGTCATTGACTAGCCCAGACTGAATTATGTTCATTACTGCAAAGCAATGTCTCCTTCCTCACTCCCAATGTTCATTAATATCTCTCTATTAAACACGTAGACTTGGGAACTTAAAGTCACCTTTGTGCTGTCACAGTATTTATCTCTTCTTGCTCCAGTCATACCCAGATTTCCCAGAGACAAGTTTTTATCCCTCTCTGGTCCTCTTTCTTGCTTTCTACCACCATCAACATTATTGGAACTCCATTCTAAATGACCTATTCTTACTGATTTATTTTATATGTGAGCTTGACCTAATTTAATTTACTTGTTAATTACAAATATTAAATGGACAGTCTCATGCATCTGTTTCTCAAAGCAGGCCGTTCGGTGCCAGGCATGTAATGACACATGCTAATTCCCTCTCCTGGTGCTTACATTCTATTGGTGGGGAGGAGGGAGAAGCAGACAAGAATAAACAGGTAATTTTAGTTTGTGATAAAGGCTATGTTATATACTGAGGAGGTAGAGGGAAGTGCTAAATTGCTCGGGGACTCATGGAGACTTCTGGATAAATTATATTCGAGTTGAGACACCAAGGCAGCTGGAACCATCCAGGTTGATGAAGAGGAGCAATATGAAATTGCTTGGTACCGTTTAGTAAGAAAGAGGCTTAGTCATTAGGATAACCATTGTGTACAGAAAGGAGCCCAAATGCTGCATCAGAGGGGCATCCATGGTGTTTCAAGGAAGGGGATTTACTAATAATGATGCAGCTGGATTTATTTTTTTTTTTCTATTTCACTTTAGTTCTTATTGACTTGTAGGTTCTGTCTAGTCAAGCTCAGCAAATAATTTGTTTTTAAGCAATTGTATCTGAACATTCCCAAAATATGTGCTGATTAGGAGAGTGAGATGATAAAATTGATAGCATGCCCATGTTTGATGGGTACGGGGTTACCGTCTACACACCAGCCCGCACATACAGCCTCTGCACACCAGGCTGTGCTTACACGCAGGTACCAACCTCTTGTTTTGAGGACAGTGATCAGATCCGCATGGCCTCTGGAGTGTGGCAGAGTTAGACCTAAGGGTCAGCGCAGAACAAGTAACTAAAAAAGCCTGTTGTCCACAAGAGAGGAGGGCTGCATAGTCATGGACTTTGACAGAGTCTTAAGTAAGTGCAGGTTTTAGAGATTCCAGCTCTTTCTGGTCATGTCTTGATGACATGTCCTGACTCTCAGGACTTCCATTCCATGCCTCACAAGCTGACAGTCTTTGAGACTGCAGATACAGTCTTTGACTATTCTACTTCTTTGGATACTTTCATGTTTCTGGTACTCATAATTTTCTTTTCTTCTTAGAGAAAGTTATGTTCATAATTAACAATTAGTACTTATTGTCTTGTATGATATTATTACAGAGAAATACTCAACTGACAAATAACAGTAATGACACAGCTTTTCAACCAATCATTAAAAAAAAGAGCTACATAGCCCACAATTTAGTATAACGGAAGCATGGTGGTTAATTACTGTATTTACCAAGCAGTGTGCTTAATTACCGTAAGTGTGTCCCAGGGACAGAGGTAAATGCCACCTTTTGATATGGTATATTGGAACAGATACCATCCTTGAAATGGCAGCGCTCCAAACACCAAGCACATGGCCCAAGTACAGTGTCCTATGAGATTTAGAAACAAACCATGTGGCTCCTGCTGTGAGGAGTCTTTGTGTTATGCCTGTGTGGCAAAAGTGTCCTAGGAAAAGAAGGGTCACCCAAGATCCTTTACTATGAGTACTTCATCCTCAGGGTCTGGAGTTGAAATTCTATTACTTGTTTAAAATAATTTCCCCCCTCCCTCATGTAATTACTGGCCATTTGTAAGGATTGACCTTAGATATTTATGCCTTTTATTTTCTTCTGTGAACTTTGTTATCTTAACTCTATTTGTCTCCTCCCTAGTTTACTACAGAATGGTCAGCTTGAAATTGTGACAGGTGGCTGGGTTATGCCTGATGAAGCCAGTACACATTATTTTGCCTTAATTGACCAACTAATTGAAGGGCATCAATGGCTGGAAAAAAATCTAGGTATGTATTTATATCTGTTCCCCCCCTCCCCTTTCATTTGGGCTGTTTTAGGAAGGGACACTTGGGGGGGGATCTGAAATAATTTCCCTAATAATTGTCGAACAATTTATGCTTCATTAATTGTATTTATTGGGTCTCAATTATATGGACATATGGTAGTTTCGCTGAATATTATTCATCTTGTTTTATATCTTATTTATTGATTTTCATTTGTTTAGAAGCTTATTATTTTAATTATATATTAGTTAATACTTGTTGGTAAGAGTCAAGACCCTATTATTAGCTAAATTCAAATTGAGGGTGGGAAAGAAAAAATAGAAGGCATTTATGTGTTGTATCATGGAGAATTCTGGAGGTAGAGGAGTTATGGTAGCTACAGGGAATATAACTTACACTATTGAGGTTGTTTCCTTGGGCTCACTTTGTTTGTGTGTTGGTCTGTACCCTGTTTTTTTCTAGGCAGTGTATAAGAAAGTTGGCCCTAGGCAGCAGAAACATTCTCCTCCAACTCCCCTCACCCCCCACCCCTCCCAACCCCCCCCCCAACCCCCCCAACCCCCACCCCCGCTCCAGGATGAGGTTTTTGTTTTTTTTGTCTTTGTTTTTTCTTCAGTACTTTAAGCCATGTGCTTAGTGCTGAGGTAGAGGACTTGTGTTAAGGCAGTGATTGCCTAGGGCCGTGAGCTGTGAGGAGCGGGTGTGCTCGAGCGCTGCTTCTTGGCAGTTTGCACACCGAACGCTTTTCCCTAACTGAGCCACAACCGCAGAACTACTGCGCACACTTGCTGCCACGTAGGATCGGGCTGTTTGAGGTGCACCAATGAGGCATGTCCACATGGCAGGTGCTGATTGGGACAGGCAGGGGTATAAAAAGGATGACCGTTAAGGGGCTGAGACAGAAGGGCATCCAGAGAGAGGAGAGGACAGAAGGGCATCCAGAGAGAGAGAGGGGAGAGAGGGGTTTTGAGAAAGAGACAATGGTTAAGGATCCTGAATAAATTGCATTGAAAAGAACTCTGAGTTGCTTCATTCCTGTCTGCTGGTCAGATAGAGACGTGACAGTGAGCGATCTCCTCTGGAGGATTTGTGTTAAGGCAGTTGTCGCCTAGGGCAGTGAGTGACCTCACCTGGACTGTGATGGCAGGTCCTCTGTGTGACTGGACCCATGGAGGATGATGTTGGGCTGACAGCATCAGACATCCTTTACAACTCACCAAAACCTAGCACTCACTGGTATCTCCTTTATGGCTGCCACACAACATGAAGCTCTTTGCAAGTATTTCATACCTCAATATAACTTTTATGCTTTTCTTTATGATAAGCATTTGTGATTTTTATTGAAGTTATTTCTGGATAATTTTTATTTTTTCTTCATTAGGAATTAAAGTCTCTGATTATTATAATTATTTCTTTCCTTTTCATTTTAACACAATTTTAAATCTAGTGCGAAGTAATCCCAGAAAACTTCCACACATGCCTAACATGACACATCCACTAACATTTTGACACATTCACTTCAATCTTTTTTCTCTTCTCATACCACTGTTGTAGTTGTAATTGTTTTTGGAAATTTGGAGAATACATTGCAGATACTACATCTGTGGAAATGCATTGTTACAGCTGGGCTGAGATTCTAACCTCAGAAACTTTACAAGTGAGTCGTCAGCCCTTGGCTGTTACTGGGCTCTTGGAGTTTTTAAATTTGAATGACTTACTGCTTTTAAAAAGCATATCACGTGTTTAGCATTTGCTTCCTTCAGGAACCTGGCACCTTAGCATGCCTTTGCTTGTCTGAGTAGCACCCAGTAGAAGCCCTGGGCACTGAATGTGTGATGAGTTTCTCAGTTGATAGCATGTCATGCATATTCTTCTGATTGGTTGCTAGAAGGATTACCTGTGCATACAGGGCTGACTCTTTGGAACATGTCCTCCTCTGGACATAGTCAATGTTCCTTTTATCTTTGGCGCCTTAACACTATCCTAAGTCATAGCTGTGTGACAGTATTCTGAAGTTCATAGTGGTTTTTTTGGAGGGTGTGTAAAAACAGGATTCATTTTCCTGCTGCATATAAGAAACACACCTCAACATCCAGGATAGACATTACCTCAAGGTAAAGGATTGAATAAAGATAATCTTAAAAAATGGACCTAAAAAGCAAGGTGAGGTAGCCATTTTAATATCTTAACAAAATAGACTTCAAGCCAAAGTTAATCAAAAGATATTGGGAAGGACAGTTCATACTAATCAAAGGAAAAGTCCATTAAGATGACATTCTAATTCTTTTCTATTTTTTTCATGTGTTACGTGCATATATTATATATTTTAAACTTTTCGTTGATTCTTTGTGAGTTTCACATCATGAACCACAGTCCCACTCATCTCCCATCCCCTCATATCTACTTTTGATCATTGCAAACTCCCTGCTAAAACACGCATGCACGCACACACGTATGCACGCGCGAACATACACAACACCACTATCACCACCAACAACAAAAACCAATGTATAAAAAATATCTCAGCATGGAAGCTGTAGTATGTCACACTGTGTCCCACAATGTATCCTGTATCCACACATCTTTACTTGCAAATATTCATTGCAAGAGTCATTGGTCTGGCTTGAGATCTCTGGCTACTGTGACACAATCAGTATTGAATCCTCACTGGGACTCCTCCGAGATATCCTGTTGTTGCCCTGTGTCGTGGAGATCCTGCAGATTTGAATCAGCAGGACTGACCCCTTTACATGTCCCAACTGTTCACAAATATATAGATTTTGGGGTGGGCCAGTTCCAAATCGTCGATCTGAGCCTGGGTGGTAGCTGAGCTGGGCAACCTGCCAGCTCTTCCTTATCTGCACCACTAGGGTGAGCTTTCCAGCAGTGCTTCAGCTAGGCCACACAATGCTGCCATTTGTAGGAGGCAGGATCAGCTTTCCTGTTCTCAGCTCTTGGGGCTACCTCCAGAGCTAACTCCACTGTGCTGTCTAGACATGTGCAGGACCCACTCTCTAAAGTACTGCAGCCAGAGAGGGGCAGGGCCAGCTCTCCTGCTTTCTTGACTCAAGGACCAGCTTTCCTGACTGCTTCAGTTGGTGAGAGACCAGGGCAGGGGAGGGCATCACTGCTGTAGCATCCTTACCACCTCAGAGCAGAGTGGCAGGGTCAACTCTCCTTTGCCATGTCCTGGGGCTGGTTCATCCACTCCTCTTAAACCTGGGCCAGCACTCCTGTGCTGCCCAGACAAGATCCAGGACCCACTCTCCTGAGTACTACAGCTGGTGAGGGACAGGGACCCTGGGCCCAATTCTCCTGACTGCCACAGGTGGTGAGGGATGTTGGGAGGGGATGGTACAGGCTCATAAGCTTTAACAAGTCAGCAAACCAGGGTGATCGTGTGGGGGTGAGGGAAAACTTACCAACCTGTACAGGATGACCCCTTCCCTTAAATATTGAAATATGTCCTAAGCAAAGAGATTCATTGTATACAAACATGGACTTTTGAATTTTTCTTAATATTTAGCATTTGTTAAGATATGGCTTACACATATTTCAGTGCATGAATCTTGAGAGATTGGTGAGTTTTGACAGATATACATACTTGTTTCATCCTTACCCAGGGGCACTTTCTCATCCTCCTCTCTACCTTCCAGCCAAATGCTCCCTGTTACTGTAGAGGATTTTCTCTTTTTTAAGAACTCACATATGGACCTACAGCACACTCCTTTGCATTTAGTTTCTTTGTTCAGTATACTTTTGTCTTACAGCTCGGTTGAGACAGATTCATGTATAATAATGTGCATTTACCTATAGTCTGATGTGCCTCTGTCACAGGCTTTTTTTTTTTTTTTTTGCCTTTTTTAAAAAGAAGCCCTGCCTTCATGGCTCTGGGGATTGGTTCTAGAAGTCCCCACAGATACCAAATGCAAGGCCCCGTCAACAAAATGGCATAGTATGTACATAAAACTAGATGTGGCTGAGCTCAAGGCCCTGTGTTTGATTCTTAGCATCACATGACACCTCTAGTCCCAGCACTCAGGAGGTGGAGGCCGGGTATTTGGGAGTTTGAGGGCAGCCTTGTCTACCTAGTAGATTCCAGGCTGGCTTGGGATACATGAAAGCTCATAACTGCTTCTAACTCCAGTTCTACAGGATCTGATGCCCTCTTCCTGGCTTCTTAGATACTTCATGCAACCTGTGCACATACTTTTACAGGCAGGCAAAACACTCATATACACAAAATAAAAAAAATAAATAAACACAAGGGGAAATATCTGGAATATGTTGGCTAAGCAAGAAACAGTCCCATGTTAACTGGACAAATCCTGACGCATGACCATGAGTCATGTTTGCATTCGTGTAGATCCTCAGTTCCCCTCAGCTACGTTTCTACAGCTTTTATTGTGAAAGTTTTGTTTCTTTGTTGAACTTGGTTCTAGATACTTTATGTTGTTAGTTGCCATTGTAAATGAGATTTATTTTCTTGATTTCAGTTAGGAGTAGTTACGGGTAGTGTGTATAGCTGCGTGTATTGATTTTTTTGTATAACAATCTTACATCTTTTCACTACCGTAAAGTTTTTGTGATAGGTTTGAGTATATGTTGCTAACTCACCTCTGTTTATGGCTGAGTAGTGTTTGACTTTTATACTAGATTCCTGTCATCTGTCCATAGTGTGCTTCTAGGTGTTAGCTGCGTGACAAGGGTGTAGTTACGTACCAGCTGTTTCTAAGTGTGTGCTTCCCTGTCTGATAAATCCTGGGAATAGGCTTGCTATAGTTCTGAGAGAGCTTCTCAAGTGCTTTTACTATTGTACATTCAACTAGCAACAAACTTGTTCCATAGTTTGGCCAATATTTCTTGTACTAGACTTTGCAGGTAACAATTTCAGGAAATAGAAGTGACTTTATTGTTTCTCTTTCTCAGCTGAGGATGGGGGTGCGGTTGGTGTTCATTACCTATGGTTTTGCCTGTTTTGATGTTTTCAAGTCTTCATTCCCTGTCTGTGTGGGAATCTGAGCAGTTGTTCATGTGTATACTGTGTGGAGATTTCCTACCATACTGCAATCGTTCATTTGTTGTTTAAGATTTTATTACTCTCTCTGTCCATGTCTGGGTCTCTTGTGTTCTCTCTCTCTCTCTCTCTCTCTCTCTCTCTCTCTCTCTCTCTCTCTCTCTCTCTCTGCATGTGTGCAGGTGTGTAGTGTATGAGTGAGCGCACAGATGTGTATGTATCTGGTGGGTGTATGGTAGTCACAAGGCAACTTTCAGGGGTTTGCTCTCTCCCTCCACCCTGATGTTTGGGCTGAATTCAGGACATCGAGATGGCACCAAAGTGCTTTACTCACTGAGCCATCTTGCTAGACTGTGTTCTTTTATCTTTAATGATAACCATCATAGTTTGATTTTCTTTTGCTGTGATAAAATACTCTGACAATGCAACTTAAAGGAGAAAGGGCTTATTTTAGCTCACAGTTGCAAGTTACCACCCATCAGGATGAGGAAGCTGAAGGAGGTGCTTGAAGCAGCTTCTCGCATCTACTCTACACAAAGAGCAGTGAAGGCAAATTAGAGCTCAGCTTGCCTTCCCACACACATATCCCAGGCTATACCCTGCCAAGACCCTAACCTGCAATCAAGAGGTGTCTTCAGTCATCAATTAAAGCAGTCAAGACAACCCCCACAGCTGTATCCAAGACCCATCACCCAGGTGACTTTAGAATCTGCCAAGTCTACAATGAACACTAGCCATGATGATGTCTTGTTTCTTTTAACTGTTTTAATACTAATATTTAAGACAACTGTTGAGTTGTATGTGTGAATGTGTAACTGTATAAATTTAGTGAGTTTACTTTATCTTTTTATTACTAATAGTTTATATAATTTATATATATAGTAAATATGTACTTCCTTACATATGAAGATTATCTGTGCAATAGTTAATGTTTAGACCATGAGTCTGTTTGCTTTGTTCAAGTCTTCTGTAGTCACATGTTAACAATAATATTTGCCTTTCTTATTTCAGATATTTAATGAAATTGTTTAGATATGCTAAATATATTTTTTATTGGCTTATGTAGATATTTTAATACTTTTCAATTTGTAGTACATACTGTATTTGTTTCAGATATCTATTAACAGTATGTAGTTTTTCTAATTTGTTCTATAAGTGTGATAGCAGTTTGCTCAATTAAAAAGTCATTGACTTCCAGAGCAAATCCCATTTGGTTTGGGTGCTGTGGGGTTCAATCTGTTTAGTGTTTTATGTTTTATGATTTTTATATTTGTTTTCAAAAATGAGATTAGATTTCTTTCTTAATGTGCTACATTTATGTGAATTATTTACTGGCTTATGATATTTAATGTAATAACTAGTCAGATTGTATCCTTTACATTCCAAGAATCTTATGGACATTTGAAAAACTTACTGTAAGAGTTTGTGCCCAAAGAACCTTCTGTTCTAGGTAGATTTTTTTTAAATTTATGTTAAAAATATTTATATAATTATAGATATAATCTGATTTTTATCTGAAATTTTGATTAAATTGTTTTATTGGAAACCATACCACATCAACATTTTCATTATTTATAATGTAAAATAATAGATATGTATATAGTAATCTTTGTATTAAGCAGTACTTTTATATAAGTAATTGGTGTTCTTTGTAGAAAAGTAGGACAGTAAGATTTCAGCAGAATTCAAGAAGTTGATGATTTGTAAATATATGTGATGTATACTATTATAATAGTCTGAATTTTTTTATATTACTCCTTCTTCTTACCCTATTGTTTAAAGAAAAGTCTAATGCCAGGGAAAACACCAGCGAGTTCTAGAATCCCAGAGTCTCCCCAGCTCTGACCTTCCTTCCTGTCACAGTTTTTAAGAAGTGCAGTTTCCTTCTTCCCTCCAGTATTGTTTGTGGATTCCTTTTCCCATTGCAGCCAGTTGCTCCTCTGTGGTCCAGTGATTTAGATAGGGAAAAGATTATCAATGATGCTGCAGTTCTAAAGTATGGACACTAAACTCTCTGATGTTTGACATGCTTGCTGTCCTGGGTCCAGTCTTACCTTCTCCTTTATTTGTGATGATACCCAGTCCTTAAATTTCATACTCATAAAGTGTTCTAGGGCCTGACTTAGGAAAGACACTGTGCCTCCTGAACACAGGTTCATGTGCATTTTGTTTGATGGACCATGTGACAGTAAGTCAGAGGTGCTCTGTCTCTATCTCTAAACACTTAATCGTGTATTTGCTCAGAAAACAGGGCACTTTCATATGTAAAAGGAAGGAAGTTGTCAAACCAGGGGATAAGCAAGGATGCCAAGAGACCGTCCTATTCACAGGTGGCATCCAGAGTTCTTCAACCACTCCAACACCACTTTAGTTAGAGGCTACTATTCCTGCTCAGAGTTAAGTGTCTGGTCCAGGACTGTATGTTGCATTCAGTTGTCATGTCTTTAGTTTGCTTTAATCTTGAGCATTTCCTCAGCTTGTTGTTGTTGTTGGGTTTTTGTTGTTGTGTTGGTTTTTTTTTTTTTTTTTTTTTCTTTTGAGTTTCTTGACCACAATACTTTGAAGAGTATAAGCCAGTTTGGGGGAAAGTATGTCACTATGGTTAGATTATTACTATAGTATTTATCTCTGGCTGTGTATTGTGCTGTGGTTTCTCTTATCCCCTGTATCTTATGAGATGCATATGATTATCTCCCTGTACCAATGTTGGCTGTGCTAACCTTGATTAGTTTGTTAAGGTCTATCTGATAAGCTTATTTCTCATACATTAAAGTTTCTCTTTCTAAATAATAGTTTGTAGGAGGGGATGGGAGATATGACTCTGCAGTTATAACCAGTGACTCTTCTTCCAGAGGGATGATTCATAGCACCCAGTTGGATAGCTCATAACCACCTTTAATTCTAGCTACTGGGGATCTAATGCTCTCTTCTGAACTGTGTGAATACCCATATCTATGTTCACATAACCACGAGGGATACAAATACTTCATGTCTGAGGTTTACTATCGCTATGATGAAACACTGTGACCAAGAGTAACTTGCAGAAGAAAAGGAGTTTATTTGGCTTACACTTGTACATCTCCATTCATCATGAAGGAGGTCAGGACAGGAACTCAAACAGGGCAGGAACCTCTAGGCAGGAGCTGGTGCAGAGGCCATGGAGGAGTGCTGTTCCCTGGCTTGCTCCCCATGGCTTGCTCTGCCTACTGTCTTATAGAACCCAGGACCACCAGCCCAGGGGCTACTTCTGATGGATCTTCCATCTTCCATCATCAATCACTAATTAAGAAAGTGCTGTATAGACTTGTCTACAGCCCAGTGTAATGGAGGCGCTTTCTCATTTGAGGTTCCTTTCTCTCAGATGTCTATTGTTTGTATCAAGTTGACATAAAACTCATCACCACAGTTAATAAAGGTAAAATATAACAAATTCATAGGAGATACATCAAGAGTAAGAACGATCCTTCTTGTGTGTACATGCATGAGTTTTGACTTACTTGGGTCTTGACTTTTCCTCCTCAAGTCTCCTTTGTTGTCTTCCTGTGCTATATGTTAGAATTATTCAGCAAGGTTTTTCTGCTGTCTTATGAGTTACTCTGGGTCATAGCTATTTGAATGATAGTATTTCCTACTAGATCCAGGGTCAGCTTTAAGTCATTTTTGTAACCCTCAGGCCTTCCATATTTGTAGATGTGTGAAAGAGTGCTGAACAAGTGCTTAAATGAAAAACAAAACAAACAACAAAAAATAAAAACCCCCATGCACAGCTCTATTAGTTAAGCCAAGTTTTATACCGTGCATGAAAGTCTTATTTGAGAGTCTTGAACAACTGAATGACCAGATTTGAATAATGCTAGATGAATATCCATGTGTCATTAACTCTAGCCTGTGCATTTATTTATGTTTGCCTCATTTCATTCTTTAAAACAGAGGCACATTTTGGCTGATGGCTCTTGTAACTGATCTGAGCCCTGTTTAAAGATTCCATTAACCTCATTCAAGGTAGAGTGGAAGGAAGAGCATCAGAAACCCTTGAGATGCGGTGACACACTGTGACGTCATCCAGTCAGTTCTGACAGTGTGACATGGTGATGTTGGGCTGTTTGAAGGTGTCAGTGGCAGACTGTTGGGAGTTGGAGGTATAAGTTGAGTTGAAGGATCAGCAGTTCCTGTGTTGTTTAACCCCTCACGACAGACACACTGGGTATTCCTCTACCTACAGTAGTTGGCAGTCAAGTAATCATAGCTGTGAGGTTGTATAATGAGAGCACCCTTAATCTTCAAGCCCAGGAGACTGGAGTGCTGATGTGTCTCGGTGCAGCGTAACTTATTTCACTTATCATTAAGACAAAACAAAAAGTGAAAAAAGAACGTAAACACTTTGTTTCTTCATCAACAGGAGTGAAACCTCGATCGGGCTGGTCCATAGATCCCTTTGGACATTCACCCACAATGGCTTATCTTCTAAAACGTGCTGGATTTTCACACATGCTCATCCAGAGAGTCCATTATGCAGTGAAAAAACACTTCTCTTTGCAAAAAACGCTGGAATTTTTCTGGAGACAGAATTGGGGTATGTATAATCTGACAAAAGCTGGTGACTGCATTGACCAACGCGTAAGGTCTCGGGGCTCTGAGCTTATGGCAGTGTGTGTGTGTCTTAGTTACTTTTCTATTGCTGTGAAGAGACACCAAGACCAAGGCAACTTAGAAAAGAAAAGATACTTTGGTGCTCATGGCTCCAGAGAGTCCATGATCCTCATAGTGTGGGGCATGACAGCAGGCATGCTGACATGGCACTGGAGCAGTAGACCATAGACATAATTATGAAACAGAATGGCACTGGCTTTCAACACCTCATAGCTCACCCTAGTGACTGGCCTCCTCCAACACCACACACCTCCTCCAATAGGGCCACACCTTCTAATCCTTCCCCAAACGTTCCGTCAACTGGGACCAGCATTCAAACAGATGAACCTGGGAGTCTATTCTCACTCAAAACTCCACACCACAGAAACTGTTACTTGTAGTACAGGCTTTGAATATTAGACTGCTTTAAAATAGTTTTTGGTATAGGACAATTATTTCCCATTGTATTCGTGTCAAGATTCTTAGAAATATTGATATCAATTCATGTTCAGAAAATCATGAAGTTGTTTTTATGAGCAGCAGAAACAAGTGGATACAAGCATTTAGTGTTTGTGCCAGCTGGTGCGTTTACGGTTTTGCTTTTCATAATGATGACTATATTTATTTATCCCATGCAGTAAATATGGTTCGTTAGATCAGTGGTTCTCAACCCTCCTAGTGCTGTGACCCTAATACAGTTCCTCAGGCTGTGGTGTCCCCTGACCTTAATATTATTTTTCTCGCTACATTTTTCTACTGTTATGAATAATAATGTAAATATTTCTGGAGATAGAGGTTTGCCAACGGGGCCCTGACTCACAGGTTGGGAACCGCTAGTCTAGTGGGGAAAACACTATTTTCTCAGAAATTGAGCATGAGTTAGAATTCATGCAGCCATGTCTCAGGCCCAGTTAGTGTTCCTTCCCTCTCCCTTGTCTCTGTGTCTTATGAAAAATTTCCTTGCAGTGACATAGATTCTGTCCTCCCAGAGAGTCCTCATCCTACCTGTACGCTGACAAATTAAGACACAATTTACACTCTTTTCTCTGGAGGAGACTGTGTATATGGGAGGTCTTGCCTTTACCAACCCCCATTAAATAAGAACATCTTATTTATTTATTTTTTGAGATTATAATATAATTGAATTAAATTATAAGTAACATATTCCTCCCTTCCCCTTTCTCCTTCCAGACCCTTCCATGTACCCTGCTAGCCTAGCTCTCTTTCAAATCCATGGCCTCACTTTTCATTAATTGTTACTGCATGCATGCTTGTATAAAATATAGTTTCTGTATTGTTACTTGTATTCATGTTTTCAGGGCTGACCTTTTGGTATTGGCCATATTCAATCTCTGTCTTATGAGAAAGGTAGAATTGGTGTGCTCTTCCTTGGGGAAGAAGACTGTTTGACCTGCTCCCAACATCCCTTAGTCCGTGGGGTTCTCTGTGTAGAGTTTCGAGGCCTTTTGGCCTTTTCCCATCTACTTAGCATGGCCGTTGGTTTCCTCCTGTTCAGATCTCCTTTGGTTAGGCATGTGGGTTGGCCTTTATGGGTGTACCTTGACATCAGTAAGAGGTACACACTCCTTGTCTTCTGGCTCTTACAATCTTTCCACCCTCTCTTCCACAATTGGTCCTGTTTTCCTTAACTGGTTTTTGCAGATATCCAGGCTACATGCTGAAATCTGGAGATTGGGAGCCTAGAAGCCTTCAGTCATAGAGATCTGGTGACATTTGTCTTTCAGTGTCTAGGTTACCTCACTCAGTATAATCTTTTCTAGTTCTAGATTTGTTGATTCTTTTGCTTTGCTTTGTTTTATTTCTTTTTTCTATGTTCTAAAGTTCTCTGATATTTATTATTATATTCATTGACTGGATTTGCATTTGGTTTGTTCATGTTTTCCCATCTTTTTGAGTCACACCATAAGCCATTTATTTGTGCTCTGATTTAAAAAAAAATGTAATGTAGGCATCGAGAGCTATCAGTCTCCCTCATGGAGTGGCTTTCAGTGTCTCGGGCTTTCTATGTCTTAGGCGTTCAGTGTCTTGGGGGTTTTGTTGTGTTTCATTTTCATTTAGTTCCAGCAAGAGTTTTATTCCATTCTGACCCATTCATTATTCAGTACTTAGTTATTTATTCTCCTTGAATTTGCTTATTTATTAGTGATTTGTTTGCTGTCAATTTTATTTCATTGTTGTCTCAAAGGATAAAGGGAAAAACTTCTACCTATTGGATTTATAAAGATTTGTGTATGAGTGTGTGTGTCTGTGTGCATGCAGTCAACACACACACACATTCATGATACAAGTCTCTGTTGGGGAAGCTGCGTGCTGCTGAGTAGAATGTGTATTCTTTGGTGTTTGTGTGGGATATTTTATAGATATCTGTAAGTCCATTTGTTGTGTGATATCAATTAATTCTGATGTTTTTCTGTTTAATTATTGTTCAGATAACCTGTCTATTAGAGAAAGTGTGGTGTTGAAGTTATCTATGGTTAATTGAATCATGTTACTGTTTCTTTAAATCCAGTAGTAGATATTTTAGGAAATTGGGTACCCCAGAGTTTGGTATATATTGGTTTAGGATAGTCATGTCTTCTTATTTAACTGTTCCCTTGGCTGAAATGAAATGTCCCTCTCTATCAATTCTGAGTAATTTTAGTTTAATTCAGACAGCATTGCCTGTTGGCTCTGTGGTCCCATTTTATTGAAGAACTTTTGTTCATTCTTTTTACTCTGAGGTGGTGTGTATCTTGTAGGTAACAGATTTTGTTTATTCATTTTTAAGATTTTTTATTTGTTTATGTATTTTATGTATATGTCTGCATACCAGACGAGAGCATCAGATCCCACTGTGGATGGTCATGAGCCACCATGTGGCTGCTGGGAATTGAACTCAGGTCCTGCAATGAGCAACTAGTGTTCTTAAATGCTGAGTCATCTCTCCCACCCTAGATTTTGTTTATTGACCCATTCATTCAGTCTGTGCCTTTTGACTGGAGAATTGAGTCTATTAATATTTAAAGTTATTACTGAAATATGTGTGTTAATTATGGTCATGATATTGTTGATATTTGGTGTTGTTGTTTATGGTCTCATTATTATTTTGTATTTTAATAATTATGGCTCCATATTTCTTTCTAGTCTCTCTGGTATGCTCAGTTCTCTCTTTGGTGTGAAATAATGCTTCCTGAATTTTTTTTTTGTTTGATTACTTGGATATGTTTTTGTTTAGGCTGTTTATATCATGGAAAGTTTTTTAGTTGGTATTTTTTTTTTTTTTTTTTTTTTTTGTATTTTGTTTCCTTTTTCTGTCATGGCAGATGGTTTTGCTGGGTATATTATTTTAGGTTGGCTATCATAGTCTTTTAGGACTTGGTTACTTTTCTTTAAACTCAACTCTTCTTGGATTTTAAAGTTTCTAATTACAAATCAGATGTTATTCTAGTGGGTTTTCTTTTATATGTGACTTGTGTTTTTTTTTCCTCTTGCATCTTTCAATATACTTTCTTTGTTATATATATTTAGTGTGTTAGCTATGATATGCATGGATATTTTCTTTTCTTCTGTTTTAGATGCTTTCTGGGCTTCTTTTATACCTGTAAGTGTGCTTTCCCTTGGTTTTGGGCAACTTTTATGATCTTGTTGAAGATATAGTCTGTCTCATTGACTTGGGATTCTTCTTTCTAATCTATGCCTATAATTGAAAGGCTTTTTTTTTTTAAATGGTTTCCCACACTTCCTATGTGTTCCTTTCCCATGTTTTATTTTTTTTACTCTGCATACAGGATTTTGTACTTATTTTTGAGTCCTTATATTCTGTCTTATGCTTGATTCATTCCTCTTGTCAAGCTTTTCTTTGAGTTTTCTAGTTGAATTGTTAGGATCTCCAAATCTGTCTTCATTTCAGCTTGAGTCTTCTTTGGTGTTTGTATTCCCTGGCTGAGTTCTGTTCCCAGGTCTTGGATTGTCTTTGTCACTTTTACCATACATTCTGCTTCACATTTTCTTGGTTATTCAGGCATTTATTTTCCTTAAGCTTTTTATCCATAATTTCGTTGATCTGTTTCTTTGTGATTTCTATGAATTTTCTGAATTTTTGATGGTTTATGATTTTGTTTTAAATCCTGATTCTTGGGGTTCATCTATGTAATTTTCATTGATAAACATTTCTACAGGACTGGTAGGTTCTGGAGAGAAGAAACTGGTTTGATCTATTGCTGGTATTTTTGTGATGAGATATGGGTGTGTGGACTTTTTTGTTGTTGTTGTTGTTGTTGTTGTTGTTAGTTGAGTGTGTTCTGGACAGAGCAGCTTTGTCAGAAGAGAGGATAGGTCAGCTGTGTTGGACCTAATGGTTGGGTATAGCTTGGGTGAAATGAAGTCAAATGGACAAAGAGGACCGGGCTGGTTTATAAACTGTGTTTCCCACTTCAAGGCTGGAGTTTGGAGGTAGATCTTGCTGGCTTGAAAGGTTGTATGTGATTGGAAGGATCCTGTTTATTGGGGTATAGATAGGATGATCTTGGCCAATGTCTAGAGCTCCTTTGCAGAGTAGGCAGGGGAGGCAAGAATCGGCTAGTTCATTGGTTGTAGAACCCAGGCTGGATCTGGTGGATTTTGGAAAATACATGGATAGGAAAGTAAGGTGACCTCACCAGGCTAGACCCTGGTATAGGAGGACATGGGAACTCTAGTTAACAAGTGGGGTGATTGGAAGCTTTGCAGAGAATCTGTGGGTATTTGCAGATAGGGTAGGTCCTAGTATAAGTTTAAAAGTTGACTGTGGCAGATACGGGGTTGTTCAAACAGGTTGAGTAAAGGATGTGAGACTCTGTAGAAGCTTAGAGGTTGGTTACTACACAAGTGCGATCATATAGTCTAAGCAGGCCAGGGCACTGGTAGGGGGATCTGAACTAGATATGGCAGATTTTGGAAAAATCATGGTGTGAAAGTCAGGGTTATTTACCAGCTATACTCAGATGAGGATGTGGAACATTTAAATCTGGGTACCAGTGGGTTGCTTTTATTTTTTGAATCTTTATTGTAGGGCATACCTTTATGAAATGCTTTGTGATTCACCCCCTCAGTAAGTCTCTCTAACTGTCCTGAGTTGATATAATCTTTTTATGGCAAAGAAATGGAAGCTTAGGTTTGTGAAGACATTTGTGGGGAGGTAGAACTTAGTGTCCTATAGTTCCCAAAGCTGAAGCCTCTGCCCCAGTACCACTGTGGTTGAGTCTGACTTCCGTCTCTGAAAAAGGACTTCCTTGCTTAAAGGCTGTGAAAAGGTTACTGACTACCTTACACTTGCTTCCTGAACTACCAATGTTTCAGAAAAAAAGTTGTTTTTACATCAAGAAAATAACTTTCTTATATGTGTTCCTATGTTTCAATAAGGAACGTAATTAGTTATATTATCTATGTACCTATCATCTATTGACCTATCTATCATCTGTCTCATCTACCTCTTATCTATCTGTATCTATTTATATTATTATCTATCATGTATCTACATCTATGGATCCTCTATCTCTAACATCATCTATCTTCAACATCATCTGTCATATCTATCTAGGCTATCATCTATCTCTATCAGTCATCTGTCTATGTACCCATCTTTCTATCTATATTTAATTCTGGAAAAACTCACCCTGCAGGGAGGCCTAGATCTTGAAGGGTGTTTTTTACATCAGGTAGTTTAACCAAATACATTTTATTCTGAAAAATAATTAATTTGTAGAAACTTTGCCTAAACAATTGGTGTGTTTGAAGTTACTTCAAATTATCAGTTGGTAAGAAATTACTGAGAAGTTTTCTGTATTTACCACAGCTAGAAGATATTCTGTGTATAAGGAAATTACATTTTACATGCAAATTTTACATGTAAAATTACATTTTAATGTAGCATAATATACACACATCCAGGAGATTAAACTATGTAAAATAAGCTACATGGTGGAGGATGTTAGGAAAGATACTAGGTCCAGGCTATATCTTGATCAAATAAGAAATCAAGAGGTTATACTACCAGTTTTGGGACTTGAGACAAGCGGCTGATATACCTGAAGCAAGCATAGTGCCCATTGTCCTCGATGTCAAACTTAGGGGTGTAGGTCATTGACACTTGCAGGGGACAGCAGAAAAACACAGGTTTTGATTAGTTTAAAATTTTGCCAAAGATGTGGTTAAAGCCTGTTAGGGTCTCTCAGATAAGTTTGAGAGGCTTCTTGAAAGATGGTTTCAAATTAGGTATAGCTTGTTTGTGTGTTTTGTTCTTAATGAAGCAGTTATTTTCATTGTTAAAAAATATTCTCTGACTGCCTTGTCCTTATTAAAGAAGCGATACCCGTTGTAGAAACTGGAAATCCACTAATGCAGAAAAGGAGGGTGCTGCTAAAGCCCAGCACCATCCCTACAAACCTCTAGTCTTCCTGGTGGGCTGCTTCTGCCCTGTAGCCCCATGCTGAGACTGAGGTCTTAACTGGAACACATTCCTCTATCAGTGGCTAGTATGTAGTTCCCATACTATTTTGGTTTGCTTTGACTTTTGAATTGTAAGTTCCCCTTTGTGATGGAAAATACCGCTGACTCATTCCTGTGACTAGCAGGAGAGACTCCATGAACTTTCCAGTGTCACTCTCTCTCCTGCCAGGGGAATCAGCCTTTCTCTGGGGCTTTCCTCCTCTGCCCACCTTTCCTCCTTTGTTCCCTCAGTTCCCCTCTTATTATTCGTCTTCTCACTGAGCCTCCCTGGTTGACCTAACTGTCACAGTGTGTCCCTAGGAACAGATGTAGCAGAAGCTGGCAGCTCAGCACTGACAAGGTCGAGATTTTGCATGAGCCATCTGTAACTCTTACTTTTGCTCAGGTTGTGTCCTCCAGGTCAGCAATTGCTGGTTCACCAGGGACATTTCTATTTCAGTTCTAGTAGATAGAAGAGGGGAGTGAGGGTGAGCTAGAGACCTTCCTTCAGCTGTGGCTGTGAAGTGCTTCTGGAGTATAAAAATGCCTGCTGATTTACTGCACAGCTTGCATTTCCTAGATATGTATAAAATGATGGCATTTGGGTAGTTTTGGAGAGAAACAATTTCATGAGTGGAAATATGTGGACTTTCTATTTTAGATCTTGGATCTGTCACAGACATTTTGTGCCATATGATGCCCTTCTACAGCTACGACATCCCCCACACCTGCGGACCTGATCCTAAAATATGCTGCCAGTTTGATTTTAAACGGCTTCCTGGAGGCAGATATGGTTGTCCCTGGGGAGTTCCCCCAGAAGCAATATCTCCTGGAAATGTCCAAAGCAGGTATTAAAATATGTGTTTTGTGACACATCAAAACACTGTGGCCGCTCACTTCCGTGTTATTGAAGGGCTGACCAAGTGGGTGTTGGCAGCCAGCATTATTCTCATTCAGACCAGATCTAATGCAACTTCAGAATGTCAGCACCTCAACCATGCCTTTGTGCATTATAATTTAGTGGCAAGTGAACAATGGTAGATCAATACACAATGGCTAACTTATAATGTGCTGTTATTACCATCTCCTTTGCACTCACTGTAAAAGCTTTCTACTGTGTTTGATTGATTTCATATACTTCTGTTGATAATAAGACTGTTGGTCCTCATTGTACAAAGTGGTAAGAAAAGCAACTCAACTGCAAAAACACATTTAAAATGGAGCACATGGAGAGTATAATTATCTCTTACCTTAATAACAATTTCAGTAATGGTGACTTGCACAGTTCCGATGAATACATATTTCTGTATCTTTCTGATGTTTTTGAGTTACAGAAGACTTTAATTAGAATTATTTATACTTAAGTACATTAGAATAAAAACTGCAAGGATGGACCACTTCAGAAAAAAATGCAATAACGAAGGAGACTTCTCATTTCAAGTTAGGTATAGTTTCTCATCTTGGTTCCTATAAAGTTCAGTTACTACACTAAAAGCGAGAAATGTGCACTACGCTCTGTTGTAATGCAGATACACCAAATTCTGCTAGAAAAAATACAGTTTTCAAATAAATTAATAATTATAATTATGTATTATTAATTTATCATCTGTATATTTAAAAGTTACTTTTAAATAGTTTAGTAAAGTAACAGTTCTGGGTTCTCTGGTATTTTTAAGTGTATAGATATATATATATAGATAGATAGATGTGTGTATGTATATGTATATATCATACATATTATATATGTATCAATTACATATACATGCTTATAAATAAATAATTAAAGAAATATGGGCTATGAGTTTGAGAGAGAGCAAGGGGGAGGCTACATGGGGATAGTTGAATAACTTTTTAAATAAATAGCTATGATAGTATATAAATCTGTTTGTAACGGTTATGAAGGATAACAAAGTAAAGGCATGATAATGCTCGTACTCTCTTTTCTCTCTGTGTATAAACCACACATACAAGCTTTGGTTTATTTATTAGTCAACATTTTTATTATTATTACTAATATTATTATAGTTGAGTACTCATCTATAGTACATGTTTTATCTGTTGTTATATTTTATTTTAATTCCTTTTACAGGGGGTGTGATTTCTGTTTCATTTTTCATGTGCACTTGAAATGATAAATAATAATTAAAAATATATTTAGAAAATGTGGAATTTAAGTACTTGGTAATAAAGATTAACTATCTCACCAAATGCTAATCTCAGAAAACTAAGAGTCATATATTATTTGAAATCACTACAGGTATATTTTACTCAACAAGCCACTAAACTTAAGAATTATACATTATATGAAATTACTATGATGATACTTTAAAGCTATTAAATTCTTGCTAAAAATTTGTATTTGCAAAGCAGTTTCAGAAAGTATAAATTTCAGAATGTCCATATGGGATTCTAAGTTTAATTAAATGTTATTTTCATAAAATACCTCTTACTGATGTTCTTTGAGGTACTTTCATAAGTTTTATATTGGGGATTGGAATTTACTTTTGGATAATCTTTGAAGTGAAGATGGAATACTAGGCGAAAACACACTCCTGTCATTTAAACACGAGTTCCATAAGCTTTCACTCTCTCCACCCTGAGTGGCTCTGGCTTCATCTGCTTATTTAATTTCATTTTGTGAGCCTATCTTCCTGTTTGCTCAATGGTGTCCCAACTCAGTGTCCCCCAAAGGGAGTTCTTCCAGAACACTGACTCGGAAGCATACAAGCTGTTGACGTCAGCATGCTGTGTTTGCTTGGCCTTGGGGGTCATGGTTCACAGGCCAAGAGAGTGGAAACCAGAATAGCAAATTCAGGTGCCAAGCAGGAGCCATTGACCAGGACAGTGTGACAGTGGCCAGGCTGTTGGTGGCAGCTGTACAGTGAGTGTCTGGTCCTTTGGAAGGAAAATATTAAAATTCTAGGAAATATTTGGTGTCATGATTTATACTGTTTAATCATTTTCTAAATTTTCTTTTTCACATTTTACTATTAGACTATTAGATTTTTGGTTGTTAGAAAGTGGGATATTAGAGTAGAGCACAGTTCAGTATTGATATATAGCTGAGAGACCCTACGTCTTTCCTTGTGAGCTATTGTAAAACATGGGCTGTCTGGTGTCTTAATCGCTGTGTTGAGGAAGGGGATTTCAAGAAGACCTTGGTATCTCAGTTGGCTGTGATGTGTCGAGGGTTATCCACTGGGAAACAGTGTGACTTCTCTATGGTAAGAATTTGTAGCCATTTAAAACAGGCAATAAGTGATGGAGAAAATCTGTCTTGTAAATTTCACTTTACCTGAATTTTAAAAGGAATTAATATTTTTCATATAGTACACCTTTGGTTTCTAAGCTTTTTCCTGAGCTGCCATGTCAGTTTTACCTGATACAGTTTTTTTATGTCTTCCCCTTCCCTTTCACAGGGCTCAGATGCTACTGGATCAGTACCGGAAAAAGTCCAAACTTTTCCGCACTAAAGTTCTTTTGGCTCCACTAGGAGATGATTTTCGGTTCAGTGAATACACAGAATGGGATCTGCAGTACAGGAACTATGAGCAACTATTTAATTACATGAACTCTCAGCCCCATCTTCATGTGAAGGTGAGGAGACAGCCTTGATGTCTTTGAAGTTGGGCCTCCATCTTTTACTGAGACCTTACCACAATATCCAGTGTTTCTGTCCTGTTTCCCTGGAACCTGCCCATATTAAACACAAATATAAATTTATCATACTCAGTGGTACCATTTCCAAAAGTCTTCCTTTCCTCCTGCGTGACAAAATTTAGTGCCTGGGGATTAGAGAAGCATTCCTTTTATGTGATTTTAAAAAATGTGCACCTACTAAGTCTCGGCTTCTGCTTCAGGGTGTCTCCTTTGTTTCCAGCACGGAAAGGTTACTGTTTTCTCCTGCCTGTTGCCTCCTGTGGTTTACTGATGTGACCGGCTGTTAGGAGTGAGCATTTCATGGGTTTGATAAATGTCCTGTGTTCAGAGAATACACTTTCACTTTTTCCTAAGTGGGATAATTTTGAAAATAATCAGTTGCTTGTGGATTTTATTGTTTTTTTTTTGTTTGTTGTATGTTTGTTTGTTTGTTTGTTTGTTTAACGAACAGAGATAGCTGCTTTCTCTTCATGGCCATGTCCCAGCGCTCAGGAGCTTAGGGCCACCCCTGTTCCAAATGTGTCCACCTAGAGCAAATCGTAGGTGCCATGTTTTATCTATAACCTTAAAAAGTAGCAGTAATTTAGTAACAGGAATCTACACAGGATGGTATTTTCTCAGCCATATATAACATGTTTTACTTGAGACATGTTTCAAATAGGACACATATATTGCATCTGGACAGCAAAACCTTTTAAAGTTTTGCTTCAAGTATGTCTTGGAGATTCTGTGTGAAGCATTCACTGTTAAGCATGTTTGTTACAGTCACATCTGCCTCTCTTTCTCCGCTCCTTGGGATTCACAAGCTCCTGCCTGTTTCCTGTGATGTCTCAACCACCCTCTTCATTCATTTTCAAAATGTTATTTTGTTTTTGAGATTGTAACTGCACCCTTTCCCCCTTCCTTTTTCTTCCTTTAAACCCTTCTATATACTCCTGCTTGCTCTCTTCCAAATTCATGTCCTCTTTCCTTTTTTTTTTTTTAAACGGTTGGTATATATGCACACGTGTATACACATATTCTTAAAAACAATCTGCTCAGACTGTACGGTGTTAATTTTCAGGCTGACCATTTGGTATCGGAAATGGAAGACTATTTGTCACCCCCTTAGCATTCCTTGGCTGCCTGTAGTTCTCTGTGTGGGTTCAAGGCCTCTTGGGCTTTTCCTGTTCACTTTGGCATGATTGTTGGCTGTCTCTGTTCAGCTCGTGGTTAAGCAGCCAAGTTATTGTATATGTATAAAGTAAGACATTGTTGATATAGCCTCTCACATTCCTTGGAGACAGGCACTTCCACTGCCTCCTTACTAAACCAGCAGATTCCCTAACTACATTCTAAGTAATTGTCCTCATAGCCACAAACACATATAGTCCTCACCCCTGTCAAGGAGACTTGTCATTCTTTTACCCTCCTGTGTGTTGTCCAGTATCTCTGGTATCCATTTGATAGTTTATAGCCTACTTTAAACAATTCTACAAATGTTTCGTATTTAGCTTGTTTTCAGTTTTTCTAGTATAAAGAACACTGCTTGAACATGTTAGGCAAGTTTTAACTACCATAAGAATCTCTCTCTCTCTCTCTCTCTCTCTCTCTCTCTCTCTCTCTCTCTCTGTCTCTCTCTCTCTGTCTCTCTCACTCTCTCTGTGTGTGTGTGGTGTGTGTATGTGTGTGTGACAGACATGGGACATGGGGCCTGTATCACCTGGTAGGCACACTAAGGGACTCCATCTAGTGTTTCAGCTGCAGTTTTCTAGGGAGTGACTTGTTCCACAGCTACAAGCAGACTTTATATTGCCAGAGCTGTGTTTTCTTGCATTTTTATTATTTTAAAAATCGTTTACTTTCTGTATATGGGTATTGCACATATGTCTGTGTACTACATGAATGAAGTGCTCAAGGAGGCCAGAAGAGGTCCTCAAATTCCCTGGAACTGTAGTTGCAGAAGGTTATTAGCTGTTGTGTGGGTGTTTTCAGCCAAACCCAGGTCCTCTGGAAGGGTAGCCAGTGTTCGTTGCCACTGAGCCATCTCTCCACACTTCATCTCCCATTGTATCCTTCTAATAAATGTGCTAGGCTTTTATCTCTATGGTAGATACTGAAGAGAAACATCTTGCGCTTGGGGAGGGATACTCATGGCTCATCATAGTTTCAGATGTCTGAGGGTCCCTTGTCTCTGTGTTTCTGGCCTTGTGAAGCAAGTACACATCACGGTGGGAGGGCACAGTGGAGAGATGCTGACCCTCGTAGAAGGAGGGCATAGTGGAAAGATGCTGACCCTTGTGGCAGCCAAGGAGCAGAGAGAAGGATTCAGAAAACACCAGGGTCTCAGTCTGCTTTGAAGAGCATAGCCAGTGAGCTGCTTCCTCTATATAGGTCTCACCCACTAAAGCATTCCTCACTTCCTACTGAGCCATCAAATCAGAATCCAGTGTTCACACATGAGCCTTTGGGGACTGCAGAATGAAACCATAGTAATAGACACAGTGGCTTACTTCCCATTGGCCTGGAAATAAGAAAGTCAGTTGCTGTTCTGTCCTCTTATCTTTTAGTGTGTGTGAATTGTATTGCATAATGTGTTTCTCTGAGGTTTCCATATGTGTCATGTATTGTTCTCATGTTTTCCATATTAGTTGCTGCTTCTTCCGTCTAAAATTCTCATTTTACTCCTTGATGGTCCAATTCCCTTTCTAGTTCCTTTCCCTTTAGAGTTCACATAGGAGAGAAAACATTCTACTTGCTTTTCTGACTTTCTGAGTGAAAATTATTTCATTCATCTGGATGCTCTCCAGGTCCACCCACTTCACTGTATCCAGTATGATGCTGTTGCTGGTTGTTTCTCTTCCTCTCCCTCCCTCTCCCCCTCCTCCTCCTCTTCCTCCCTTATGGCTGAGTAATAATCCATGTGTATATGTGCGACATGCCCTTGTCCATTTACTTACTGATGGACATCTAGACAGGTTCCGTAACGTGGCTATTGTAAGTGGCACTTCAGCAAACATGGACATACAGTATCATACACTGCCTTAGGTTAGTCCGTGGTAGTCAGTGCTTCACATGCTTAGGTCCACAAGCATGTCTGGAATAGAGTTCAGTGAGTGAGGCCAGGATCAAGATAGACTTCTCCATGAGGATTCACAGTGCCATAGGCTTGTAGTTCCACATGTGTCTATGTAAACTTTTAATTCCTACAGAAAACAAACACAAAACAAAACAAAAACACAAAACAAAAAACAAACCTCAAACCTTTTATCTCTTGTTGGAACTGTATTTCATCTGCGGATCTGGATGAGCTAACTTTTGGGCACCATGCATTTGACATGTTTGGTGTATTAATAATGCCGGTGGCCTTTGCAGCTTAAGCTTATATCCAGCAACCTTGAGAGCCCAGTTCTGTCATCTGTCCTTGTGTGTGTTGTCTGCTGGGTCTTTATGTCTCATGCAGTGACTGGGCAAGTACCCTATAGTGGGTGTGGTGGGTGCACAGCCCTCCCCATGCGTTCGGCTCTCCCAGTGTCTGCCTCCTTAGGCTTTGGCTGCTCTTGGGCACCAGCCTTGTGGTCCTCGGCATTCTCCCGCTCGCTGCTTCTGCTCAGATCAGGGGAGTCTACTTTGTAACTGACAAAACACTTTGATCTGAAAGCTTCTCCATTCTTTCTCATAGGATCAAGGTGGAGAAGTATGATACGTGAGGTGTTTTGAGGCTAAAATTGTTTCCAGATCTCTGGAGCATTTTGCACTTTGTCAGAGTTTCACTGCTGCCTGGTCTACCTTCATCTGAACTACTGTTTGTTTAAATCCTCCAGCGCGTTGAGCCTCTGTGTGATTTTGGGTCTGTAGACTTGTGCATCTAAATAGTTCTTTAAACAGCTTACATAGGCATGTTTTCTCTTAAATTTGTGCCTTGGTACAATTCAAAAAAACAGTCACTGGCATCGGACACTCCCCTCTTGTCATTTAGGAGTTTAACGTTTGTGCCTGTGCCAGCATGGAACTCTTTCTAAAAATTTATTAATTTTTCCTTTCTGCATAATAACTTTATTAATGAATTAATCACATAAAGTAGTAATTAATTGTTAGTGAATAACTGAAACATGAGTGTATTTCCCAGATCCAGTTTGGAACTTTGTCGGATTATTTCGATGCATTGGAGAAAGCGGTGGCAGAGAAAGGCAGCCAGTCAGTTTTCCCCGCTCTGAGCGGAGACTTCTTCACGTACGCCGACCGAGATGACCATTACTGGAGTGGCTACTTCACATCCAGACCTTTCTACAAGCGAATGGACAGGATAATGGAATCTCGTTTAAGGTACTAGACCTTCAGATGGTTCCGTTGTGTATTCTGCTATGTTACCATAACATTTTAATAGCGTTCTGCATACATCCTTTCTGTGGTGCCCTGTATTTGAATTTTAATGCCATCAGAATATTTCTCTATATAGTGTAATCAAATTAGCATACTTTATCATTATTATTTGCTTTTTGGGAAAAGCAATTTATTGAGCTGTATTTTCTTCAGCTTGCATCCCGTGTTTTTTTGAATTACTTTTTCTGTATTGTTTCTGCCCTGTGTTTCTACTAGATGATACTTGTGCATCCGCAGGCAGGTAATCTAGCAGGCTGAGTTGTTAGAGTCAAAGAGGCACACAGCGCTTCTGAGCAGCTGCAAGTGGGCCTCGCGGTGCATGCTGTAAAATGAGCGTATTTTCTATGTGGGAGAGCTTCAAAGGCTCCAGCTCAGTTCTGATTTCTTTTAAGTGTCTTTCCATAGATATGACTTTTCTTCTTAGAAGAATTGGAAAGAGTTGAGAGTTGATGGGCAAGTGGGTGATTGGATGAATAATTCTGTGTAAGTGCCAGGAGAAAGCCCCATAGCATAAAAAGCATGATCAGTAGAACTTCCAGTCACTGACAGAGAGAGCTTTGTCTGCAATGTCCACTGTGGAAGCTTGTACACGGGAACACGGGGAATGTGGCCGGTGTGGCCCATAACAGGAGTCTACATATCATCCACACACCTCTAGCTACATGTTTGGAAACAGGTTTCTAAGAAACCAAGTCAGACGTTCTGTGATCTGAACTATCCTGGATGCCCAGGACCTTCCTTTCACCTCTGACCCAACAGAGAAATTTATTTTCATAAGATGATTTTTTTTGAAAGATTTGTTTTTACTTTATATATGTGTGTGTTTTGCTTACATGTATGTATATATGGACAGCACATGTGTGCAGGGTGCCTGCAGAACCCAGAAAAAGGTATCACATTCTCTGGAACTGGAGTTACAGATGGTGATGAGCTGCCATGTGGGTGCTGGGAACTGGGGACCAGGAACCAAACCCAGGTCCTCCTTGAAGAGTAGATCGTGTCCTGATCATTCAGCAGCCATTGCTCCAGGCCTTCCAAGCTGAGTCTTGATATTATAATCCAGTTAGATCTTACTTATCCTCTTTCAGGTGTTAGTGTTTTATGAATACATTTTAGAAAGACAGTTTATTAAAAAAAATTCTTTAAGAAAATATCTTAGGTATGAAAGAAGAGTATTTATATTTATAATATTTTTATTATTATCTATCATGTTTATACTACTATAAAATAGATTTTATATACTAAAGAAATGTTCATGAAGTAATGTTTGTTCTTGTAAATTTTTATGATAAAATGAAATAAATGATAAATAGTATAGAGATTTATCCCAATGAATTAATGAATTTTGAGCGTTAATTATTTTTTAATGGCAAGGAGTTGTGAATATATTCAATATATTGATGGGGATATATTCAAGGCATAGTGGTTATGAGTAGGAATTTATTTTTACATTATGCTTTATGGAAAGATGAAATAAAAAGTGTATAATAGTTTTGAATTTCTGACTATTACTTCATGTAAAACAAATATATTGTCTGATGGTAATATTCCACTCTCACTTGCAAAGAGTAGATAGAAAGGTATAAGGAAGAAAGTCTGGTACTTTAACATACTGGTGTAATGATTGTTCAATACATCTGAGGACTCAGTTCAGTTCTTAGCGCGCACGTGTGTGTGTGTGTGTGTGTGTGTGTGTGTGTGTGTGTGCGCACGCGCACAGACATGTGAAAAAATAATTTCAAAGTCGTCAGTGGAATATTTTGAGGTATTCTTCTAGTGTAAAGTTTCTCAATCTGTGGGTCTCAACCCCCACAGTCGTTGCATAACAGCTCCAGTGTATATATAGGATAGTTACATTACAGGTTATAGCCATAGCAAAATCACAGTAATGAAGAACAATGAAATAATGTTGTGGTTAGGGCCATCACAGCATGAGAAACTGTATTAAAAGGTAGCAGCTTAATAAGGCTGAGAACCCAGCACTAAAATGTATTACTGTTTTCAAAAGCAGTAATGTTCACCATGGATGTAAGTGGGCATACATGATTTATTTAACTCTGACCTGCTAATTTCCATGGCATGAGTCTGGGACAAGTGGAGGTTAGTTTCTATCTTTTTCTTATTTTTATAATTTAGAGAACTCATGACTTTTTATGAGAACACTTCTAATACCTTCTTTTTTCTGAGTATTGAAACAATTTTAAGGTGCCTTCATCTGTTTTCTCTAGCATGTTTGTGATGCTGGACCTTCTTAGGCCTTTTGGTCTATGTTGCCTTTGAAAATATTGTTGAAGAAACCCTGTTTTGAAGCATGATCTGATGATCATAAGCTCACACCCTTTTCCCAAAACCGTTCTAATCTTTAAAGCATATGAAAAAAACAGACATTGTGGTTCATGGTAACACCCAATAGGCCAACGCAGGAGGATTTCCAGGAGTTGGAAGCTCACCTAGGTTCATAGATCTGAATGCTTGGTCCCCTGTTGGTGGAACTGTTTGAGAAGGCTTAGGAGGTATGGCCTGCTGGAGGAGGTATGGCCTGCTGGAGGAGGTGTGGCCTGCTGGAGGAGGTGTGGCCTGCTGGAGGAGGTGTGGCCTGCTGGAGGAGGTGTGGCCTGCTGGAGGAGGTGTGGCACTGTGCATTGAGGTTTCCAAAGCTAACACCAGGCCCAGTCTCTTACTCTGCCTGCTTTTATTTTTCTCACTGTGTTCCATACAGTGAACCTACCTTCCTGTCAACAGGCTTTGGCATTTTTCTGGGATACTGATACCTCTAGTATCACTGTTAACACATTAGTCTTTGGTTATTAAGAACTTAAATACATTAGATAGGTACAATGTTAGTTTCATAGAAAAATTTATTATTGGTATTTTCTATATAAAGAATCTGCATTGAAATTGTATATTTGTTTTTAAAAAATCATCGGTGAGCCAGCTATGATAGTGCATGTGTTTAATACAGCACTAGTTGGAATGATGGGGTGGGCAGAGAGAGACAGGTGGTCTCTTTATGTTCAAGGCCAGCCTGGTCCACAAAGACCTTGTTTCAAAAATAAAAACAACAACAAAAGCATCAGTGATTATAGTTAAATGTTTGTTTCTGAAAATCTATTAATGACTCTTTTATGTATTTAGGTCCGCTGAAATTCTTTACCATTTGGCCTTGAAACAAGCTCAGAAATACAAGATAAATAAATTTCTTTCATCACCTCATTATACAACATTGACAGAAGCCAGAAGGAACTTAGGACTATTTCAGCATCATGATGCCATCACAGGAACCGCGAAAGACTGGGTGGTTGTGGACTATGGTACCAGGTAATGTAATTATAGAAACACAGGTTCAAGTAAAATATTTTTAGTGTGTGTGTGTGTGTGTGTGTGTGTGTGTGTATGGAGATGAAACTGCTAGTGTATTGCAGAGCACACACCAAGTGTTATTTGTTCACACACACACACGCGCGCACACACACACACACACATATATATATACTGCTATAGCCAAGCATCACCAACTTTGAAGAACTGTACAGAGGTGACATTGTAGCCAGCTTTCAACTTGAGTCCTCATGTCCAGTTGTTAAGCATTGTCTTAAAGCCAGTCCTGCTTTCTCCTAAGTACAGTGTGGCAGTCGAGGTTATCATCTTCTTTATCAAGTACTTGACGTTTAATCAGTCATACATAACCTGGGCACGCAATCGAGTGCCATTCCACTCTACAGCAGCGTAAGCCTGTTTTCTTTCATACCCAGTTGTCCTTGGATGCTTGACATGTCTTAGAGGGACACTGATGGGAAAGCCAGATAAGGGGATAACCACCAGGGGCTGCAGGCAGTCAGGTGTGTGGGGAAGAAAGCTGTGGGAAGTGAGAACGGCGGGGGACCTTCCTCAGGGAGGATCTCGCAGGCTGCTAAGGAAGCAGGCACCCAGTTGTCTTTAAAACATTTATTGAAGAGTGTTACTAAAGCATTAGATTCTGTGTGTATGCTGTGGCTTGCAAAAGCTGAGATCTTTGTCCCCAGTGCTGCCTAGTAACAAACTATCCTGTCCTGACTGAGATTCCTGTCCTTACTCAGTTTGAGAAGCAGGCCTGAGGATCTACTCAGTAAGAGTTCACACTGGACACAGTTTCACTGCTGCCTCACAATGCTTAGACTCTTGTCTCATCTAGATTTTCTTATGGTTTCATTGTTGTGTGGGGATATGGGATCCAGTGGTAAAGAATTTGTATACCATGCACGTGACCTTATAATTTAATCCTCTGCGCTAAAGAATATGCATAAAAGATGCTATACTTTGTAATATTTTAAAATTATCAGACATACATTATGCACATTTAAAACTTTCATAACTATTCTTGTGAAAAGAGTGTAGCACATATATCAAATCGATATGAAATAATTACTTTACAATTCACATTACCATTGTGCTAAGCACTGAAGCTTTTTGTTCTAATATTTTAACTAGTTATCAAGAAATGAAAAGGAAACATATTTTTAAAGCTTCACAATTGACTTCAGTCCTTCAAAAAGTATATTTACAATCCTATCTTGAATATCTTGTCAGTTTTTCCTCAGTGTATTCTGCACAGAGGTTGAACTGTCATTACCGGCAATGCTGTGATTGTTTCTCTCACAGAGAGGAAGGATAGAGCCTGTTTGTCCTTACTCTTGGTTCTGACTCATTGAGAATTTCTAAGAAAGTCTTGTACACACAGGGCAGTGGGGAACCACTCTCCTGCTCTGCCCACTTGCTCCATCCAGCCACCATAGCAAAAGGTACCTGCTATAGGACATTGAATTATCCATCCACGTTCTGTCTCATAACCTTTGTATGCGGCCAGTCACTAAGTACCCAGTGTGGTTTCTGATGCTTTTAGCTTAATACTAGGCCTGTGCAGAACCGCGTGTTAGAGGTGGCAGAAAGACATAGTAATTTTCAAATTGTACTCGACACTTGTAAATTTACTCTGCCAGTATTTCACACTTCAGCAGAAAAGTCGTAAACAATTATCAAGTCATTAGCACAGACACTTTTAAGAAGGAAATTTCAAAACGTGTTAGAGAATCAGAGACAAAGAGGCTGCTGGTACTGTTGCTCTCTCCCACTCTGCTGTTGACTGCTGCTCATTCAGAGGTTGGCAGGCATGTCCCTTGGAACAGTTGTGTCAGTGAGGGATTGGTGGCTGCCAAGAGCAACTCCAGACAGCATTAATCCTGCCCTGTTTATTCTCATGTCATATTTTAAAGTCTGTAGATCACCCAGTCAGTGTGTCAGCTCCACAGTGCTAGAGGGAAGCCAGGCCCATCCAGCTTCTTACTCTCCCTCCTGGGCTGAGTCTGAGAACTGCTCTCAACAGTAGCCTAAATGTTTGCCTAATTGTCTGTCTGTCTGTCCCCACCCCATCATTGAGACAGGGTTTCTCTGTGTAGCTCTGGCTGTCCTGAAACCTAGTCTGTAGATCAGGCTCTTGAACATGGAGAGAGAGAATGCTTCATGGCACATTTAAGGGTTACTTTTAATTATGGCATGAAAAGGAATAGTGTAGGCTGGGACTGGATGGTGGATGTATAGCTTCACGTGTAAATCATGGGGCTGGTAGAGGAAGGGTGGAGTCAGTGACATAAAGATTTAAGTCTTCCAGTCATCCCCATGTTGTAGTTGCAGTAGTGAGAGGAAGCTAGATGAAGGGTGAGCAGGAGGGGCCAAGTGAACAGATGAACCTGTTGACTGACAGGCAGGGCACCAGCTGTTTAAACAGCAGGCATGACAGTGAATGGAAAAGCTGAGGTTCTGAGTGCTTGCTCTCAGAACTCTGCTCTGCATTAATGTGATGCGTTCGTGTTAGGATGCCAGAGGCGTTGTTAGTCTCACATTGTGAAGAGTTTTAAACACTTAAAATTCTGTTCTGCCCCATCTTTCCTAAACTTACTGTGCTTCATTTGACTCTGTTTTGGACAGTGGAGCTTTATATATCTGAGGAGCTGATTGGGGAATGCTCTACTCTGGTTCATGCCTCCTCTCATTAGGACACTCTGCATGCACAGTATAGATGCAAACATCAGTCTCGGCCTTTCCCTCATGTTAATGAGGACTGCTTAAAATGCTGTGTAAAAAGCTGCTGTAGAACTTGACTCCTGTTCTACAGGTTCAGCTGCCTGATAAAGATATCTATGTGGATACTATTGGCTTGGGTTGAAGGAATTTTTTTCCTTAACTACTTTCAGTTGTCTGGTATTTAGTTTGTTGAGAACACTTATTATTGTGGACAAACATGTATATGCTGAGAAATTTATCTGGATAATGGTCTGAACTAAAGCCTATAAGATTTTGCTATTAATGTTGTAGATTTACTATGTAAATCTATTTAACTAATAATATTGATCCTGTCCACTTAAGGTATTACATTCTACTAAAAGAAGTTGTCTTTTTTTTTTTTTTTTCACTTTTTTTTTTCTAATTTGTTGAGAGATATTTGTTTGTTCTGAGACAGCCTCACTCTGTAGTTAAGGTGTAAACTCAGTATTATTTCCTGGCTTGTATCAAATTTGTGGTGTTCTGCATGCTGTGATTATACCCAGGTTAAGCTTCTTTTATAGATTTTTGCTACTATTGTTACAAAAATGCCAGCAAGAATGTTTCAGCATATAGATATCAGGTTGCTTCCTGTATTAGAGAAAATGATGGTTGATAACAGAAGCATACTAGATTATTCTGATCAATAACTGACATGGCTGACAATTTATTTGCAGATTTCTACACAAGTGTTTGTTTAAGGATGCTCAGTTTATAAAGCCTTATACAAGCATGGGTTTGGAAAATTATAGAGAATTTACACCAAGTCTCTTTCCACCGAGGTTTGCTCCAGAGCTGGGAATTGGTGGATTCCTAGATCTGCTTTTGTTTCTCAGGCAGAAAATAAAATGAGTAGCTATTAATGCCAGTGCTCAGGAAGAGCAACAAGGATGAAGCCTGTTCTGTCATGTCTGTGAAAACTTCTCTTTGTAATTGTTGTGAACAAGAACGTGATATGAAAACAAGCAGACGTCACCACTAACTCTTAGTGAAGTGTCTTCATACATATTGGGTATTCTTGCTAACCCAGAGTTAATAGCACATTTTCTTTTGCTGTTCTGTTAACACTCATTTTTTTCCCTAGGGTGAAGACATAAATCATTGCTTTGTGCATATTGGAGCAGTCACTGTAGAATTTCTTATTTGGCATGTTTGTAAGAACTGTAAGCACTTTAAGTAAGTTAGTCCAGGGGAAAACAAAGAGCTAGTTCATTATAGCATCTTTATGTGTTTAGCCTTGCGAGCATAAAATGGAGAAGTTGGTGGCTTGTCCATTGTCTTATAAATAAAATATATTCAGATCTTTGAGTTATCAGACTAATAAGTTTTTTCTTTACAGACTCTTTCAATCATTAAATTCTTTGGAGAAGATAATTGGAGATTCTGCATTTCTTCTCATTTTAAAGGACAAAAAGCTGTACCAGTCAGACCTTTCCAAAGCCTTCTTAGAGATGGTTAGTTGATCCCTTCTGCAGTTGTAAAAACCATGTGATTCTTTGCTTTTTGGATTAAAAAAAGAGATGAGAAGCTCCACTAAGAATATTAAAGTACCAGAATTGTTTTCTCCATTCGTTAAGAATTTTTTATCAGTTTATATAAATTGCCTGCATATTCAAACATCTTTTTTCTATAATTGTGTTCCTCACACTGTGCTGACCCCCCAGCCAAAACATTAATTTTTATTGCTACTACAGAAGTCTAATTTTGCTACTGTTATGAATCATAATGTAAATATCTGCATTTTCCAATGATCTTAGGCAAAGTCTATAAAAGGGACTGACCCAAAAGAGTCGTGACACACAAGTTGAGAACCACTGAATTAGGGGATTAGCTTCTACAAGAACCGGACTGTGGGAACCTTGACAGAGTTCTTCCAGTTCATTTTCGTTTATCTGTAACATAAGGAGGTAATACCTGCCTTGGCTTGTGGAAGTGCACGGAAACGGACATGCTGTTACTCATCTGGGAAGAGCCATCTAGGAGGAGGCTGATTAGCACCCTCTCCAAGTCCCTTCACACCTTGGATATTTGAAATTGTAATTTAGTTATCATTTGTATCTTTTATGAGTGTTGGGATTTTGAATTTTATATGCAATCTGAAATTCCACATTTGGAATTAGAGGTGCAGCTTCACTATTTTCTTAGATGGATGTTTGTAATCAAGTCATGATTACAAATTTTTATTTTAAAGTGAAAAAACAGGAGGAGAGGATATATATTTCCTAAGGGGGTGAGATACAGGATGCAAAGATTTCTGGAGGATATTCTCTAGCATTGCAGGTTTATTTGGTTACAGAATGGAGCAACTCATTGTCCAATTGTGGACTCTAGCCCACTAATGCATGATGTGCTTGAATCTGATGTTCTCTTTCTGTTTTTCTCTCTCTCTGTCTGTGTCTCTGTCTGTGTCTCTGTCTGTCTCTGTCTTTGTATCTCTCCGTCTCTCTCTCTCTCTCTCTCTCTCTCTCTCTCTCTCTCACACACACACACACACACACACACACACACACACACACACACACACACACGGATTATTTGCTTTGAGTCATAGCATATTCCGTGTACTTTACAACAGAATTTTTGTCCTCTGGTGCGCTCGCTTCAAAGCTTCCTGCGCGGCGCCATTGGCTACCTGATTTTGATGATTAATTTTAAAAAGTAAAATTTAAAAACACTATGCTTTTTCTTTTAACAGGATATGAAGCAAAGTTCACAAGATTCTCTGCCCCAGAAAAATATAATACAACTCAGTACACAGGAGCCAAGGTAAATGTGTGATTCCTTGCCACTTCCCCAGCCGTCTGGTCTTTGTGCTTCTGACCTCTATTCAGCACATACATAAAGGAAGTTTTTCATTAAATCAATCATGAATCAATTACATTTTTTCTGAAGAAATAGGCTTCCTTCCATGACTCTCATATTCGGTGCTCAGAACTTAGTTGGCACAGTGATTCCTGCATTTATGACTGTAATATTTTTATAAACGGAAGTCATGTGATAGGAAGTGTGTAGCTTGGGACCCAAGTATTTCCTTATCTTTCTGATACGGTTGTCAGACATCCCCAGTAACCTTTCATGAAATTACTTGATTTTCCTTAATCCCAGATGCGAATTATTTTAAAGAAGGAATTTAATTATTGACAGACCATAGTTTCTTCTCTATATTTTCATAAGACGACTGCTGTGTTGCGAATCAGGCCACGGCTTTGTTGGTGGACAGGGAAGCTAACAGTCAAGTTGTTTAAGAAGCATAGCTGTTTTCATCGGCACCCTCCCAGGCTTCTGTGTGTAGTGAGTGTACACAGGTACTGCCCATGAACCTAGGCAAGCAGCGTCTCTTTATAATACAACCTCGTTTTAATATTTATTGAGAAATTTATTGTTAACTCTTATAAACTGAAGGGTTAAAAACAATTTTAAAGGCAATTTATGACTTTTAGCTAAGTATTATTTATTAAAATCATGAAAAATAAATGCAGTAACATTGAAGACAGTTCATGGTGCTAGTGAGGTTGAGGCCATGATGAAGCATTCACCAAGCCCATGGTGTCCACCTGCTTCGTAAGTAGAGCCTTGCCCAGCTCATACCTTAGAATAAGAAATGGGGGTTCTTTAGTTACAGAGATGCTCAGAAACTCCGCTGAGGTCATTAAATATTTTACTGGATAATGGCATGGGAAGAAACATCAATTATGAAATGTTTTGTTTTAAAAGAAATAATTGTTGAATGCATCTGAGGCTAGAAGTCTGCTTCTTAATTATCATATAATAGCAAGCCCTTCAGCTTCAGGGATAATCATAGTCACCTTTTTCCTAGTTTCTGTTTTGACTTGGGAGGATCTTTGGTCTTGCTGGCCCTAAGGATCCTGAGTGCTTCCACCGATGATTGTGACAGGTTCTTGCTGCCCTCTCTGGTTGCATGCTGTGGTGGGTTGAGGCAGGCTAGTGTCTCAGAGGATCAGAGGGAGAAACATAGATGCACAGCTGTCCCAGTGAAGGAGATGGGGTTTCACTCACATAATAACACAGACGAAATTTTTAAAGCTCTGGTGAAAGATGCCCTTGCCAGCTCCTATGTAGGCAACGTTTTCCTCCATGGTTTCGCTTCATAGAAGAGAAGCTCCTGCCACAGGTCACTGCAGCCATGTCTGTAATTCCATTGATGGGTTCTATTTCTGTCTCTGTTTTGTATGTGAGACCCTTATGACCACACCTATTTTTTTTGTGGTTGTTGTTTTGACATTCGGTTTTTACTTGACATCCATGAATTACCTTAGTTCTGAATACACTAGTAAAGAATGCCAGTTCCTTTAGCGTGGGAGTTGACAGTTTTACTTCTCTGGCCTTGTGAGTTAAATAGTCGTTCAGAGTCTTTAAATGGAAAGTGTTAGAATTGGGGTACTGAGAGTTTTTTGTATTTTTTGTAAATCTTCTAGAATATTCTTAGTTGTACCAAGTAATTAATGTAAATAAACCAAACATTTACAGTGGGAAAGATGACACCCAGAGGGTGAAAAATAGTCTATAAAACTTAGTATATATATACACACACAACACACTCTCACATGCATACACACACACACACACACACACACATTAATTTGGTACAGGTAAACTGTTACATATCGTATTAATATTATGTGGGCCATTAGGAAATAAATTCTAAAAAGAGTCCTTAGAGAGTTAATAATGCAGAAACAGTAGGAAGAGTTTTTATATGAATATAAATAATGCATGCAAATGAATTTGATCATGTTGTTGATGCTGTTAATTGAGACTGTGACCAAACATAATTTACTACAGTGACATCAGTAACCTGCTGTGCGTGGTTAATTCCCAAGGCTTTGTGAGCTATTTAGTGTTGGAATCCATAGATTTTGTATAGATAGCAAGTACATAAGAATTACAGTGTAGGAACCTTGAATAAATTGTCCCAAGGAATGCTAGAGTTCAGAATGATTTTTTCTTTCTGTTTCTCCTACACTGTATTTTCTAAGAAACTGACTGAAACGACCCCTAACAGTCCAACATGTTGAAAATGCAGTGTCTCCAGCAACACTTGTTCAGGGTGTGTGTAAGTCAGGTGACTTGAACTGAGTTTTATCTATTCAGGAAAAACAAGAATTAACCTCCTCATCATACAGGCCAGCACTATGACCATTTGTAAAGGAGGCTTTTCTATAAGTTGGATTTTCTGAAACATCACTAAGAATCAGAGTCATGTAATAAAAACTTGTTAAACCCAAGAATGGAAAAAATTTCAAGTAAATGCTTTGTTTTACTTCATTTGTGATGTTGGAACAGAAAACTGGACTGACTGCATTTTAATGACTATAAATTTAAATGGTTCATGCTCTAGAGGTTGGAAAGTCCAAGGCGGAGTTGCTGCATCTTAGGATGCCCTTGTGCTGAGTCATCCAGTCTTGCTGAATCAGTCTTTCAGTTTTGCTGAGTCAGTCATCCCAAGGTGGATTAGCAAGTGGATGTGGTGGCAAATGCATCATTTTATCAGAAACTTCTTTCTAATAATGAACCCATTCCTCTGATACTAGGCAGTCAAGCCCTGATTGCCCAAGCAGTCCTTTAGGACCTCAGCATTCTCCTCCCATTACTGTGGTCCTTAGCTGCCTTTTATGCTCTGCTTAAGTGATTGTAGTCTTCCAGCTCTTTTGTTTTCAGTATCTTATAGTCATAATTTATTACCTGCAGGTACTGTTGGCATCTACTCAAAAACAGTGCTCTCAAAACATTCTCTAGGAAATTTTATTACCTGTTATAGGAAGTACAAATAGCATGATTTAGCAATCTGTTTTCTTAAAAAAACAACAAGAAAACAAAAGCCATCTCAATTGTGTCATGGTGAATACAACTCATTATACCTCTCGATTCTGGAGAACAGCTGGCTAGTTTCCACTTAGGGTAGACTGGAAACAAGCTTGGCAGGCCCAAATGTCTTGGCAGACTTGCTCACATGGCTGGAAATCGGAACTGTGTATGGCTGAGGCTTTAGTTGGGGGCAGTCATTTGCCAGTGTTTACATATGTCCACTCCAGAGTGACTAGTTCCAAGAGGGAGTGCCTGAAGGAGTCTTAAGCTTAACCCAAACAAAGCAAGTAAGAGTAAAGTTTTACAAAATACCATTGAGTTTATGTTGTGTTGGCAAATGACTCGTGGGCATAGGCCTGCCCTGAGGTATAGCAATGTACACTGTTGGGAGCCGCTCAAATGTTGAGAACCGCTCTGTCAAAAGCCTTGGGGGCTAAATTGTTAGAATCCACACTGCCCCAGGCTGCTCCAGTCCGCAGGTCGGGGGTTCAGCAAAAGAGAGAGTGAGGATGGACTCGAGGAATGGAGACCACACAGAGTGCAATTCAATCCTGTTTATTCTTCAGTCTCTCTTCCTAGTCCAAGTCCCAAGTCTTGAGTCCCTAGTCCCTAGTTCCTAGTCCCTAGTGCTTCCAAGTTCCAAGTTTCCAGTTCCAAGTTCTAGTCTCGAGTCTCATCCAAGTACTCTTCCAAGTACAAGTGTCTAGTTCCTAGTGCCTTTTCCGAGTATCTAATCATTTCTTCTGTCTGCCTCTCACCTTTTATATATCTCACTTCTAAGCCATGCCTTTAAGTCACGCCTTTAACTCTTATCTCTAAATCATACCTTTAAGTCTCACACACCCAAGAAAAATCCTGAGTATCTAAAACAAGATGTTATCAGAGTGTGCTCAGCTGTTGTAAACAAGTCTCTTGTTAGGGTATATGGCTCAAGATGGCTGCAAGGATGATAGCCGCCTTCTGTTGGCTCCCGACAGTACATACCAAGACTCCACAGGAGAAGACTAATTTTTCCTTTGCAAATGTTGTTAGTTACAGATAGCTTTTTGGTTAGGGGTAGAGGTTGCGTCAACATCTTCACCCTCCATGCCAGAACCTATTTGGCTTGAGCCTGTTGCAGGGCATGTACACTCTGCCAGACTTGTGAGTTCATGTGTGCGTCAGTCCTGTTGTGGGTGGAAGGCCCCTGTCCTTGATGTCTTCCGGCCCCTGTGCCTCTTACAATCGTTAAACCTCCTCTTCCCACAAAGATCCCAGAGCCCCAAGGGAAGAGGGTTGATGAAACATCCCATTCAGGACTGAGATCTTCAAAGCCCTTTACTCTCCACACTTTGTTCATGTGTGGGCAAGGATTAGGAGTTAGAGAAAACCCTCATCTGACGTTGGTGGGAATGCAGTCATGGTTCCTGTTGACTGTCACTAGAAGCCATATGATGATGCCTGAGAGACCCAGACATTTGCACACTTAGGAATCCCATTAAAACCTCCGTACTGGAAGTGATAAAATACACAGCAGGGACTTGTAGGGTAAATATAAAAGAAAAAATAATATAAAACAAAAATTAAAAAAACAATCAGATAGACTTAAGAAAGAAAGAAAGAAAGAAAGAAAGAAAGAAAGAAAGAAAGAAAGAAAGAGGCCTGACATGACACTTTGAGACACGGGACCTCCAAAGATGCTGCCATTGAGTTAACTTTCTGTTGGCCATTGCAGCTGGGATTGTAGCCTTCTCTTAAGAGTAGTTTGTTTCTTTGCCATATTCAGTAAGTTGTATAGGCATTGTTTTCAGCACTGGAGCCTTGTTAGCAAGTTTGTTGAGAACAACCTCTAGTGTTGGCAGCAGCCTGGTTGTTTGGGGATTTCCCATGGGACCCTTTTGGACAACCAGTCAATTAGATGTAGCCTAATGCTGTTATGGAAGCTTTATTGGGTGACAAGAGATGGCAAACTGTGGCTTTGTTTTCCCCACTGTTTTGCAATTCCATTTAGATTGCCTTCACAGATACATTTCATGTATATATTTCAGGAAGCTTCTACTGTGTTAGGTTTCCATACTACTCTTCAAATGGCTCTTAATTTTAGTTGTCTGTCCTCGATTTCCTTCCTCATCCTCCCCTCCCTTGCTGTCTCCTCTTGATCACCCCCATCCACCCATAACCTTCTGTTTTATTTCTCTTTTCTAGGGAGAGCTATCTATCCTTTCACCCCATCCTCTATTCCTAACATCTGTGGTTTTATGGATGGTGGCTTGGTTGTCATTGATTTAACAGCTAATAGCCACATATAAACATATCTATGCATTATATTTGTGTTTTGGGGCTTGGGGTACTTCATTCAAGATGATTTTTTTTTCTAGTTCCATCTATTTACCTGAAAATTTTCATTTCATTTTTTAACAGCTGAGTAATCACTCCATTCTGTAACTGTACCACATTTTCTTTTTCCTTTCCTGTGTTGAGGGATATCTAGGTTGTTTTCAGTTCCTATCTTTTGTGAAAAGAGCGTCAGTGAACATGGTTGAACAAGTGTTTCTGTGTTAGGATGAAGCATTCTTTGGGTACATGTCCAAGAATTGTATAGCTGGATTTTGAGGTAGATCAATTCCTAGCTTCCATAGGAAGCTCTTTACTGATTTCCATAGTGCTTGGACAAGTCTCCATTCCCACCAACATCAGACGAGTGTTTTCTCTAACTCCACATCCTAGCCAGCATGAGCTGTCACTTGCGTTTTTTTGACCTTGGCCATTCTGACAGGTGTACGATGAAATCTCAGAGTCATTTTGATTTGCATTTCCCTAGTGGCTAAGGATCATGACCATTTCTGTAAGTGTTTCTCAGATATTCAACCTTCTTCTTTTGAAAATTCTGTCAGTGTTCATGAAAACAAAAAAAGATCTTGGGAGAACTGGCAGTGACCTCATCCCCACAGTCTACGCTGCACAGACTGTTGGAACTTGACAGAAAATCTACCCACCCATCAGTTAGAAGTGAATACAAGGTGTGAGTCACTAGATACAAGTATGAGATTAACCCCCTTTCTGTTTCTTAACTCTTACCCCAATGGCTTTGAATTTTTGGTACCTTGCTCTTAGAAGAGTAGAGAATATTTTTGTACAAGAGGGTACTGCTTTCTTGAGAGCATTAGGAAGTAGATGCACCTCTCTCTTCCCTACCTAAAGCCTTTATTGAGCAGTCTACTTCATAATACTTTCCAGTCCTTGTCTGGGTCCACAGTACTTGGAAGCCCAGTGTATTTCTTTCCATTGAGCCTTTGAATTGTATGATTACCATGAATCAGCCACTTATTTCCAAACTACATTTCATTGTTAGTTTTATGACTTGATTAATTTTTATGAAACTAATAAATCATAGAAAAGAGCTTCTTTTATATTAACTTATCTGTTTTGGAAAGAATCCATGAAATGGAGTCACTGAAGAACATTGGCCAAATGGCTGTATAAGATATAGGAAGGATCTTACAAAGATAGACACAATCTATCATTAGATTGCTCAGGATCAAAGTTCTTAGTGCACTATAGAAAACCCAAGCTTAACACCACAGATGATTTATGTGTGTTAGCTATGTAGAAAGTAATGCATAAAACTTCAATTAGTAGTCTCATTATCAAAGCAAAGGCTTTGTTCTAACATCAGTAGTTTAGAATATGATGCACATTCATGTGTTTTTTGCTAAAGTAAAATGCTGAGAATAATTCTCTAAGGATTTGCTGCTTACACTTACAGGTTGACTTTACCTCCTTGATTTGACAGATCTGGTGCCAGCTTTGGTCACATTGATCACAATGCTTTCACTGAGTGTATTTTGTAATGAATTGGAAAACTGAATCTGTGAAAAGTAAATGAGTTAGAAACACGTTAAGACTGATGGTAGATCAATGATCAAGGGAAGTGTTTGCTCTAGGAAATTGCTGTTGTTGGCAGCATAGGCCAGATGTGATGCTTGGTGCTGAAGAGAGAAGCTCTTCATTTGTTCAGAGCCCCTGCACTGGGATGGAAGACTGAATACCAATCAGGCATGGACATCTTGGATGCTCACCTTCTGGCAACTTGCTGTAAGGCTGGATTTTCCTGTGAGCTTGCTGGTACTTCTTTCTGTCTTCTTTATATTCTTCATGGGGCTAACTAAATGATATAGTTCTTCCTCCCCCTTTCTTTCTTCCTCCCTCTCTCCCTCTCTCTCTTTCTTTTTCCCTTTCCTTTTTCTTTCTTCTTCCTCCTTTCCTCTCTCCCTCCTCCTTTTTTTCTTCCTTTCTTCCATTTCCTGGTGTACCTTTCCCTTGCTAAAATATTAGCTCCATGGGGACAGAAAGTAGTTTGCTTTGGCAGGAAATTCCCTGGCAGATGCCTGATATATTGTAGGTCGTTCATAAATACTTGTCAGATTAACTCTGGCTAGAAGAAGGACTTCAACTAATATTAAAACAGAAAAGACCAAGGAAGCCTGAGCAGGTACAGATTCTGGGTTGGTGGAGCCTGAGCAGGTATAGATTCTGAGTGGGTGGAAGTGTACTGCCTCCAGGATAAGTGAATAGGAAAAAAAAACAACAACAACTGTAGGAAGCTCACAATGATCAGAACTAGGAAATAAGAAAACATGAAACAATTTACCTCTTACAAGATTTATTTCTGAGCACATTAAAGAGAGTAGGTAGCTACTTAGACTTCTTGAAACCTGAGCATTGACCTCTAAGTCATACACACTGAAATACAAAGCTAAAAGGAAAAGGTTGGTTGGAGATGTAGCTCAATAACAGGGTGATTGCCTAACATGTTTAAGTCCTGGGCTCAATCCAAAATACTACACGGAATTAACAAAAGAAAGAAATTAAAAGCTAGAAAATAAAAATAGAGTCAACAAGAAAAACGTTAAAAAGTGTATCTAAATGATGAGGCGGTATTGAAGGTGGGGGTGGGAAACTGAAAACTGTTGGGTGGATAGAATGACCAGATGTTCAGTGGGGGTTCTAGACTGCAGGCGACTGGACAGAACATGGAGAGATGCTGCTCTTGATGCACAGAACAGGAAGAGAAGAGGCTAGGCATGGAGGGCAGGATGCTTAGCCAAAGTCATCTTCTATTTTTTTTCAAATTTATTATATTTTTTCAAAACACTTTATTTATCAATATTTGTATAAACATATATACTCATACACTTATACATATATAAACAATAATTAAATAATAAGATGTATTTAAAAAGTATGGTGGGTTGGGAAAAGTGGGAGGAAGGAGAGAAAGGGGAAAATTATGCAAATACAGTGTTCATATATTAAATTCTCAAAAAGGAATCCAGTTTTTAAAATGTTCAACAGATCAACTAGCATTTTACAATACGAAAATAAATATGGCCTATAATTATGTTAAAGGACATTTTAACTCACTACAAACTTTGAAGTTTAAAATGAGATCAATAAAAATTATTTTACCCAGCATACTAACAAAAACCACAATAACATTTTATAATTCAAAGTATTTCTGAGAACAAGAAAATAGATTGTCAGGAGCTAAGTCAGCAGAACTAGGGGTACACTGTGTGTGTGTGGGGGGGTTATCAAATCATAATTTTTACTTTTTAACATGGGGGTTATAAACACAAAAATGTGGGGAAGGGGATGACACAGGAGCATAGGTGTTCAGGGGGAGTACAGATATTTTTCAGAACAGGGTATCAGCTGGGTGAAGGTTCAGGGGTCAGGTCACTATGACTCTGCCTATGATTCACTTGTCCTTATCTAATTTGGTACTATCTGCCAAAGGCTGCCTATTTACAAGGTCTTATAACTACCCAGGCTGGTAGATTTCCACAAAAGCTGCCTGTTTACAATAGTTTATAGCCCTCTGAATCAGTGTTTTTTCCATAGAGACCCAAGACTTTGTGTTAGCAGGCATGTAAGTCAGGTCTATTGCTGATTTTAGGCTTATGGCTGATTTTAGGCCTTCAGTATATAAGCAGGGCAGCCCCTGACATCTCCTCCCTTCTCCAAGTATAGAAGGGCTGTGGCGATTCTAATCTCCTGATGTCTTTTTCCTAGAGAGGGGATACTTTTGACATCAACCCCTATGCAGTCAGGCTTGTCCCTCAGGGAACCCAGAAACATATTTTTAACTTTTATTTATATTCCCTTGCAGTGCTTAGCCTCACAGCCTACGCAAGAATTCAGATCGCCAGACAGAGGGGTTCTGGGTGGCCCCTCTCTGCTTGGTCTGGGGCGGAAGTTCCCTCTTTTAGGTTGGGTGGAGATGGGACTTGGGAACACCCTGGATAGAGTAACATCCTCATCTAGAGTCTCGTGGTCCTCCATAGTTAACATATGATAATGTATCTGAATAGATTTTGCTATCAGATTATCTATCTGTTGTTTCACAAAGTTAGCCTATTTAAGGCCCAGGGACCAAAGGAAATAAGCAAAAATAACCCAATTAATGATCCCAAGATGGAAGGAAGTAGGGTTAACAATCATGGAGAGGTTGAAGACCAATTCTTGTACAAGCTCTCCCTTTTCTCTTTCTGTCTCTGTCTTTTCTCAAGACCTTCTGTGACCTTTTCATGCTCTCTTTAACCATCCCTGTTTTGTCTATGTAAAAGCAGCTTTTCTTTAAGGGCTGTACACAGTCTTTTCTATTGTAAAAGAGAAAAACAGGTCCAATAAAGTCCTTTGCAATTTGGGGGATCACATCAGACAGCGAAACGAGGGATTTCTTCAGATTAGTGATGTCAAGCTCTAGCTGTTTGATGTCCTTGTCAAAGGCCCAGTAGTCTGAGTAGTATAAGTCCGGAGGCCAGCATCAGGATTAGAACTCCTAATAGCAGAGATCACTGGTGATTAATTTTTACCTGGAAGAGAAAGAAGAAAGGATTTCTCAGGGAAATTTCTCTTCCCTGGATGTCAATTGTTATTCATCTTATTTATAATTGGGCCTGGTTTGTGGAGGTATCTATTTAATTCATTAATCTTTTTGGCGGCCATTTAGTTGTGCCTTCTGTGGTATCAAACAGTCATATCAATCCTCTGCCCCATATATCCTGGCCATTCCATTTAAGGGTAAGAGGGTCCTTCCACATAGTTGTGGCATAGTTTTTATTAGTCTCAGCAATGCCAGAGGCAATCAGCAGCAGATTTGCCATGAGCTTTCAGTTTTAGAAAGTTAAGAGTAAACAAGGCATGCTCCTTCCACCCTCAGAGAGTCATGAAGACACTGTTTAAAGAAATATAGTTCTTTATTAATAATCTCTTTTATCAAAGGACTATTATAAAGCAACCAACAATTAATCAATCTATATAATATATCAATTAGTGAGAGCTTCTTCTACTTTTTGTAAAATTACTCCACTTTTGTCAATTAATTGTTGAGGGAAATTAGGATTTGCATCTCTCTTAAGAATATTAAACAAAGACATAAATTCTAAGTCATGATCTTCTATTGGGAGAAAGAACACAATAGGCAGTGATCACAAACAGGAGACTGATGGACAGCTCTCTGAAGCTAGGAAGTTGGATGACAGGTCTCAGAGAGGTGAGGAAAAAAAATCTCATTTCTAGTAAAGCAAAACAGGAAACTTTACAAAGGAGAACAGAGAAGAAATCCAGAGTCCATTAGCGAGGGAGTGGCATGGTTTAGAGAGCTCTGCCCTCCTTAGAGAAGGCAGTAATTAAAGCTACACCATAATAGAGACTCAGAAAATCCAGTTCCTATAAGAACAAGACATTTTAAAGAAGGGGAGAAAAAGTAGGGGGAGAAAGGCATGAAAATTTGCATGTGGCAGCTGGAGGAGATGCTAAGTAAACCTTCTCTCCTTGGTACTCATTGGGAGTAGCAGAGATGCCATTTTGAAGTGAGCCAGCTGAGTAAGCATTTTGGTTGCCCAGAACTGCCATGAGCTACACTTTTTTGGAACCCGAGCAAGTGTTATGGGAACATGATATGAAATGTGACCAATGGAATTTCTTTAAACTATAAGGGTTGTTTTGTTTTTATTAGAATCTGGCCAGACCCAAAACCTTTTATGGACACAGGTATACATAACAAATGGAACTCCTGACCACCCAGTGGTAGTGCCAGCATTTAAAACTGGACTGTGGAGGACCAACTACAGTTGTGATAGCATTTGTGACCGGATGTCACAAAGGGTGCCTAGAGGCATGTTGTGTGTGAGAGGCAGGGAAAGAGGCATAGTCAAGACTGGAAGCACGAGCAGTACTGGTTTCATTGAGAGCAAATTAGATATAATCCTATACAAATAATTCAAAAGTATGATTATAAGTATGTTGGAATAAATTTAAAAAGACAGAAATAAACTAAATGAATTTCAAGAGAATACAAACAGCTGAGTGAAAGAAATGAAGAAATTAGTACAAAATATGAAACTGAAATTCAATAAAGAGTTGGAAATAGTTTGGGGAAACCAACAGAAAATACTGAAATGAAAAAAGGAAAGCTCAGCATACAACCTTCAACAGAATAAACAAGGGGAAAACAAAATCAGAGCATCTAGGCAATGACAGATAAATGTATAAAGTATGAACAGAACATATGAGATCTGTTGGGTGGTATCAAAAAGACAAATCTGTGAGTTATGGTCCTGGGAGGAAGAAAGAATGTGTTAAAACTATAAAAAAATATATCAAAACTCATAGCACAAACTTTCTCAACTCTATTACAAGACACATCCATCTGGATCCAGGGGCATCTAGAGTGCTAGACAAATAGTAGGGAAAAGGTGTTTTTCCATTCCATATTAAAATTAAAACATTAAATACACACAACAGTGTATTGAAGGTTTTAAGACATCAACTTTTTCAACAGAAACTTTTAAAGGAACAGTGAGGACTTGGAATGATGTATTTCTAGCTCTGAAAGAACAGTAAATCCCAATCCAAGCTACTGTACCCAGCAAAACTATCTGTCATGATGGAAAGAGAAACAGAAATTCCACAGTAATGACAGACTGAAGAAATTCATGATTATTAAGTCATCTCTTCAAAGATACTTAAATTCTTCATGCTGAAGGGAAAGGCGGTCACTTTCATGAGGCTACAGGAACGATGAAACTGTGCTAGGAGGCCAGTTAAGCAAATGACGAGTAGGAAAACAGCAAACCCAATCAATGAGCAGTAATCAATACACACTTTCCAATAACTCTGAATATTAGTGGTCTTAGTTTTCCAGTGAAAGTTACAGATCAATAGATTGAATTTAAACAAACAGACAAATAAACAAACAAAAAAACCCAGAAATCCATAAATTTGTCCCCTCCAAAAGATACTTTATAACATGAAAGTCAGATCCAGCTTTGAAATAGAAGGACATCAAACAAACACATGTGTACTTTTACAGCGTTGAACAGAAATGTTGACAAAGGGAGGATTTTCCATTGGACGAATTGATCTGCAAAATTGAGCTCCAACTTAATATAGTCATTTTAAATTTACTAAAAAATCAAATATCAAAAGACAAACAAACCCAACTTGCAATGGGTCAAAGAGGTTAATGTAAGTGTTGTTTTTCCAAACTGTTGGAGGGTAAATAGAAAACATACTTAAAGATGCAGACATAGACAAGGACTTCCTCAGTAGGACTTCAGTTGCTCAGGAAAGAATGTTAACAGTGACAAATTGGGATCTCATGAAATTAAAGTTTGTGTAGAATCTAGAGAATGGGAGAAAGTCTTTGGTAGCTGTATGCCTGACAGAGGATTAGCATCTACACAGAGAATTCAAACCAACAAACTAGGCAATCAACCATACAAGCCTAATGAAATGAGCAGAGTTCCCAAAAGATGAGCCACAAATAACCGATAATCGTATGAAAGAAAGAAATCAATCTTACCAGGAGAGAAAGGCTAATACAATGAGATCTCATCTCACTCTAGTCAGAATGACCGTGGTCTTCAGAAGACAAATTAAAAAATGCTGACTAGAACATGGACAAATAGGAATAATCTTTAAAAATTGTTGCTGGGAATGTAAAATATTTTAGCCATTGTAGAAAAAAGTGCAGTTCCTCTAATAACTGAAATCCATATGATCTGTATGATCCAGCTATACCACTCCTGAGTGTTTACCTACAGGACCCAGAGTCAGCATACCGCCAGCATACCATACATCAGTGTTTACTACAGTACATATATAATAGCTGAATTATAGAAAAAAACAAGTGTCCATCAGTAGAGGAGTAGATAAATAAAATGTCATGTATAGATGAACAATGATTTTTTTTTCAGCTGTAAAGAATGAAATTGTCCATGACTAGAGATAACCATGTTAATCAAATTTAGCCAGACTCAAAAAGACAAATGTGTGTATATGCTTTCATTTAGGGTTCCTGAATATTGTATAGTTATGTGAAGTCTATGACATTTGATATTAAAGTAGACAGAAACTAATTAAACAAAGGGGACCAACAGTGGAGTACGGGAAGGGGAGGATATGGGATATGGAGGTATGAGGAGTGTACTTGATTTCCTCCTCATTGTAGACTTGTATAAAAATGTCCTTAGTAAACACACTTTAGTGTACAATGAATACACACACACACACACACACACACACAGGGCTTTTTTTATAAAAAGGTTTAATAAAAAATAATTACTTTTGTAACTCAACTCAATTAAATGTGAAGATAATACTGATGAAGCACAGAACCTGCTTCACTGCTGTGTGATGAAATATGATGTTTAAAATAGACTGCCTCCCTCCCCGTTCTCCCCTCTGTCCTCTTCTTTGGCCTATGTTCTCCTCCATCTTCCTTCCCTCCCCATCTTCTCTATGATGCAGATTAAACCTAGGGTCTCATGCATAGTAGACAACCATGGTCATTAAGCTCTGTCAGCAGCCCCTGATGGTTACAGTTCTCACTTGAAGGCAATAAAAAGATACTTTCACATGTCACAACGTGAAACACGTCCTTCCACTTTTAACAATATATTTCCTGATTGTCAACTCAGTTAATGGCTGTTTGGGAAAGGAGAGTCAGTTTCCTGGTAGGTCCTTGGTAGGTTGGCCATGCTCCAGTAGATGTCCTCATACTTATGATTGTATGGTAGCATTAAATGATCTCAGTGGGTAATATATAAAACAGAAGAAGACATTAAAGTGTGTGTGTGTGTGTGTGTGTGTGTGTGTGTGTGTGTGAGCGTGTGCGTGCATGCACATGTATCTGGGAGGATTCAGAGGGAAGAGGAGACGCATAGTTGAAAAACACTTTGTGTATGTCTGCACTTCTCAAAAAGTAAGATGTATATGTATAAATTAAATTATACAATTAAATAAATTAAAAGGGCATTGGAAATAATACTGAGAATTGGAAAAGAGTTAGTGTACATTTATTTTGACACCAAACTAGGTGTAGATGTCTTTATAAACTTTTCATATACATTTTAAAGAATTGAGCAGGTTTACTTACTGTGCCATAGGTCTGCTGGCAGCTTCAGGTCATCCTACTGAAGCATGTACAGTTCCTTCAACAATGGTTTTGCCTCAGGAAGTTGACAGACTGACACCATTGGTGGAGCAATGTGTCCTACATAATTGCTTTCATTGATGTCACAGCTCACTGTTCATTTCTCTGCTGGGAAAAGTTTGAGTCTTGTACACACACACACATACACACACGCACACACACACACAAGCATGAATGAGCATACATACACACACACACACACACACACACATACACACACACACACGTGCACACACGCACACATGCACACAAACAGCCATTTTGTGTTTGTTTTGGTTCAATAGCACATGCCTCTGAACATGTTGAAACAGTACTCCTCTTTCCCATTTCAACATGTTCTGTGGTTCCACGCTCTTTGAAGTTCAGAGTAGCTAAATATTGCAATTTTTATGAATGGTTCCTTTCATTCAAATGTTTATTGATCTCTATCATAAATTCTTCAAGGACCTTTCAGTTTCAGCTTGTTTGCAGATACACAGCAGATCCAAGATCTCTAAAAGGGACTCAGTCTTGTCACTGAACTTGTCTTCTCTACATTAAATGTCGTTACTCCACTGCTGCTATCTGGGTGACTAAAACATATTGTTGAGTGAGCAAGATAAAATGCTATGTATGAACATAGTAGAATAAGTCTTAACACTTAACTAGCAATCATAATTGTATTATAATGTCTGAGTTCAAAACCTATATTTTTCTCTTGACCTAAGTATAAACTATAGAGTATTTGGCATGACTTGTGTCTACATTTTCTAGACATGCTTTCCAATCTAACCTGGCCTATTTGCTGCAGGCTCTTAGTAACCGTTCATTTTCAAAGATGCTATATTGTTACTGTTGGGTTTCAGACCTGGGACTAGTGGCTGAGGTGCCTAGTTAACATATCAAAGTGGACCTGGCCTCCAGGTTCTCCCTGCATCTCTCAGTCTCCACCTGTTACAGAGTATGACTGGCATACTCAGCCCTTTATCCTCAATTTTCCAGCCCAGGGGCTGGACTTATCCCCAGAGGCTCTTCTGTATATAATACAAGCATTTTGAACACTGACACTCCCCCACCCTTTCTACCACTCTGCATTTCTTTCTTCCTGTGTATGCCACACGCACACCCCCATTATCCCTGTGTGCAAGGCAAGTTCCCTGACCTCCTCCTGTGAGATCAGCCAATTCACGTAAGAGCTAACCCAGTAAACACGCCTTTTAATTTGGTTTGAATCGGCTTATTTTGTTGCAGAGAAGCCTTTCATTAGTTTCCTCTGAGTCCTTGCTGCACAGAAGCAAAACTAGACCACCACCTCCAAAAACCCTTCCCCACTAGCTTGGCCACATTGGCCACAAGCCTTTTAGGACTCAGCTTAGTTGTTAACATCACATGGAAGCTTTTTTTGACATCCCTCCTCCCTGGAACACCACAGTTCTGATGCGCCTCTGAAGGGACTTTGTGTAAGCCTTGACAAGTAAGATGTTTCATTATTGTCACCTGGCACCCAGCAGTCAACAAGGAAAGTGGTCCTGCAGTATGTGCCAGGGGCATTTTATCTATGAATTGCACTGGAGGCAATCAGTCCAGCCAAAAATCAGGTGTGGAGGCTAACTGGCTAGAAGTGGACAGGGTTTGCCTCTCAATGCTGTGTGGTGACAGGGAAGCAAACACCTTGAAAGGTGTAAGGTATTCATCAGTGAGAATGGACTGATCAAAATCTAGCATTTGCAGAACATTACAGAAACTTAAAAATTTTAAATTACCATAATAGCATTTTATAATAAAAAGATCAATATAAAAGTAGTAAATTCTGAGGTGTTAGCTTAAGATTTAATTAAGTTTTTTCTTTAAAATTCCTTAGAGAAGACAACCATGATATTTTTGAGTTAAAGGAACTATGACCAGTGAAGTCTGTAAGGTCTACTTAGAAAATAGGGAATGCTCACTAAGTTCATGATTAAAACTGGGAAGTGGGAATGGTAAAATATTTTTAAAAGTTATACATGTTATTTGACTATGCAAAACTTATCTGTGAACTAAACCATCTTCCTCTTAGAGGATTTACCCAAAGAACAAATCTAGATTTGAATTCCAGGCTTTATGTTCCCCGAGTTTTCTGTCTTCTGACTTTAGCGTGAATCTGTGTCATCCTGAAGGCTGTCTTATGAATCTGTCTGTCTGTCCATGTGTCTCTGTCTGTCCTGTCTGTGTGTCTGTATGGTATTTCTCTCTCTGTGGGTACTGTGCTTGTGTGTCTATCTGTTTTGGTGTGTCTGTACACAGGCTTCACTCTGTTGAACAGCACAGAAAGCATTGCATTGGGAAGGAACAGGACACTTTACAGAAATCTCTAACAGTTTTACAAGACACTAAGTGACAGACTGTCAGTGATCTCAACTAACCCAGACATTGTTTATCAACCAGTATCCATAAATGGCTGCGTTTATGGTAGATTTTAGGAAGTAGCTTTCAACTTCTGTATTTGCTACTTTCAGTGAATTACATACATACATACATACATACATACATACACACACACACACACACACACACACACACACACACACACTGAGTCAGGGCATTAGTTTAGGTTGAAAATGTTGATTACGTGGGAAATCTAAAGCAAGTAGGATTTATGGTTACATTGTTTTCCTCTTTTAAAAATCGTTTTTGCTTCATTTTATTTGTCTCTTTATCCTGTACATATGAGTATTTTTTCCCACATGTATGTCTGCACACTACCTGCTTACAGTACTCGTAACAGATCCCCTGGGACCAGAGTTACAGATGGTTATGAGCTGCCGAGTGGGGTGCTGGGAATCAAACCCTGGTTTTCTGGAAGAGCAGTTTCCACTCTTGAGAGTGAGACATCCCTCCAGTTACTTGTCTTCTTCAAAGCAGATTTAACAGACAGTCTAAGAACACGATAGCATCGGTTTTAAGTCCTAAGTGACCCCAAGGTATATTATTAACTCTAGCTCTGAGGTCCAGAGGTCCAGCAGAAGGTCCAGTCTCAGAATGTAAGAGACATTTTCACAATGATGTTTAAAAAATTACAGTCATTTTGGAGTCAGTGTTATCTTCTTAATGATTTTGATGCTTGTTGGTTTCCCCTTGTGACCTGATATTGCTTCTTGTAAGTGCAGTGCTGTATTTTGTGCTATGTTCAGACACTAACAGAAACTTGCAGTGTTGTCACAGAAAGCTGATTTGTCCTATGAAGGAGATTCACTGCAGGCAGTTGAGGTCTCATGGATGCTCCCTGGTGTCCTCAATAGTCCAGGCTCCCTTTACCTTTTTGCTCTGCCACGTTCAATCTACAGCTCTTACTCTTGTGGGTCCCCAGTGGCTCAGGCTTCTCTGCCAATTGGATGTGGCCATGGAGAAGGTGCTGAAGGCTTTTCATCAATGGCATCATAACAATTGCTCAGCACCTCTGCCAACTAGAGAAGTGGTGACTTACTGCCTAGAAGAATGTTGTGTCACCCCTCCTGAATGGGGAAGTCTGCAGACTCCTGTGCGTGTGTGTGTGTGTGTGTGTGTGTGTGTGTGTGTGTGTGTGTGTGTGTGTGTTGCTAGGGATGGAAGGATTTGTACATGCCAGGCAAGTGTCCTACCTACCACTCAACTTTATTCTTACCAACATTTTAAATTGTTTTTTTTTTTTCCCAAATAGTACTGTTGCCAACTTCAAGCAAATTGGGTTTCTATTCGTTGGTAATTGCTGTTGGGTCGGCAGCTGCTGCTACTCAGGCCCGTTAACCAGATTAAACATTAGCTACCATCTATAGTGTTAACTAGAGTCCTCCATGGTATACCATTGGATATGTTGTGTAAATGAGCTTTTCTGTAAGCTAGAAAAATCTTAGAACTTTGACCCCCCAAGACATCGGTTAGGTAGAAAAACTGTATTAAAAACTTATTAATAGAGATGAGAAGTTTCATTTTGATTTCAAGACTAAGACATAATTAGATCCTGGAAAATTAAGAATCATTAAAGACATAAGGTAAAAGTCAGTGAAATAAGAATAAATCTCTTCTACTGGGACTTGGGGTATTTGAGTATTAAGAAAATTGAATGTGTGTAGACAGTTTCTTACTACCAGGACTATGGAGAAATAGGGCTTTTACTCTAGGGGGCGAGTCTGCCTTGCATTCTTTGTGTAGCGTGTAGAGGCATGTTTTCTTGACCCTTTAGTTTCTTGAGTGTTACTCCCCCAGAATCTACACAATGGCTTTTTTGTTGTAGTCTCTGAAATAGGATCTACACTGTAGAATGCTGTTGAAAGCCGGACTTCATTGTCTTACCTGAGCCTTCAGAGAGAGTTAAACTTGTGAGGGAGGGACTGTTGTTGTTGTTGATTTTAGGAGAGTAGTGTGTATCCATGACATAAACCGCAGATTCTGCTAACATTTCTGAATGTTCACATCAAATATGAAAATGATGCTACATTGCATTGTGTGAGTTCATTGTAGGTTTTTGCACCAAATGAGTAATGAACTCTTCTGACTTTTTTCTTTCCCCAGAGCTTTTTGGATTTTATAGATGAGATGTCAGTAAGAGTAGACTAATGGCTTTTGGAAATTCAGACCTTGATGAGCACAGTTAACCATGTCATAGAAGAGAGACTGCCCCAGAGTGCACCTTCGTTGTTGAACGCTGTTCTGAGTTCTAACTATGCTCCTAGCTGTCCTGTTTGGGCTTTTCTCCCTGTCTGAATTTCAGGGCCTTTAAAACCTGTTGAATACCATGTGACTCCAGAGATATATGGTCCAGCTAGGCTGAGCCGACTCTGCCACAACACAGTTTCTAAAGCATGAAACATACCAGCCTTGACCTTCAAGCCTTGTGAGCATCTCTCCTTGGTGCCCCCAAGCTGGCTCATTATCAGGACTCATTGTTTGGTTTTTATTTTCTTGTTCCACTGTTGCAGTTCCTGGAATGATGTTAATTCTCCCATCAGGCAGTTTAATGTTTATAATAGCTCACCTCAAACAATGCAGTTGTGAATTATATACATTTTAACTGTCATTTAAAAGTTTGAAGGAAACATGTCTCGGTGGGCCAGTGTCTCACAACGGTTTTAAGAGATGTACAGCATGGACTACTTCCTTGGTGCTTCTGAGGGATGCTGATTGGGGCTGTGCCATTCATCACTGTCTCCTGCATTCTAGGGCTCACCCCTGAGGTTTTATAATTAGTCAACTGTGATTTTGTTCCTTGGAACAAATTATTTGGCTTTTACTTGTGAAAATAATTAGATAGATTGCAATAAAATGGTGGCTTCATGTTTTAGTCCTTGAAATGGGTGGCAAAGCAGTTAAGTATTCACAGACCACCTGCCAAGTGGCCTGCTTAATCTATATCCTAATTGTCCTTTATTATATTTTGAATCAAACTTTCTTAACTAGCCATGCAGTTCTAGCTTATTATCAGATTATTGTATAATTAATTAAATTTGTTCACAGTACATTTTAGTTATGTGGTTGGTCTGATGAAATTAAATTGGCTGGTTGGTGGTCACAGCATTGTGTACCCTCCATTAATAATCATAATCAGTGGAGTGAAGAAGTGGAGGGAAAGTATCTCCCTGTATGTGTGGAACTATGAAATATTCTGATCCTTCATAATATAAAGTCAGATAAGCATAAATACCACATACAGTCCAGCCAAGACTGTGGTAATACCTATTTTTAGGATGCTTAGAAGTTTGTAACGTAAAGGAAGTCAGGGAGTGTCAGGAGCTACTGGTATTGAGTTTGGTGTGAATGGCAGGTGCTCTAAATAGTTAAAACTTCTATTTCTGCTATACTGGATTTTCTTTTATTCACTAGTTGTGTAGGCACTTCAAATACTTTAAATATATGGAATATGCATAATTTTAAGTGCTTTTCATGAGACAGTAAGAGTTAAATGATGATAATATAAAAGATTACACTGCCATTCATTTTGTTCTGGCTTCTCGTACACTTAGTCTCGGATCCAGTTTCTAGCTTCTTGGAGATTCCTTCCGGCGTCCCTCAGGCCTGCTGGAGCTGTGAACATAAAGCTATTAAGAGAAAGCAGTTAGGCCGGGCAGTGGTGGCGCACGCCTTTGAGAGGCAGGCGGATTTCTGAGTTCGAGGCCAGCCTGGTCTAGAGTAAGTTCTAGGACAGCCAGGGCTACACAGAGAAACCCTGTCATAAAACAAAAAACAGAGAGAGAGAGAGAGAGAGAGAGAGAGAGAGAGAGAGAGAGAGAGAGAGAGAGAGAGAGAGAGAGAGCGCGAGAGCGAGCAGTTAGGATCTTAGAAAGAAGTGATGTGGCACTTTTTAAGATTTTCCATTCTTCTGAAACTGATGTTTTTTTTTTTCTCCTTCTAAATGCACATTAATAAAACATGCACTACAAGGGGGCAAGGAAAGGGAGTTTAGTGGAAGTCTCCTCGTCCTGAAAATGTCAGGGAGGGCTTCAAGGCCATCTGGGACTCAGAGCACTTCACGGCTTTGTCGAAAATGAAAAATAAACTTAAATAAACAGAGCCCTTGGGTTCATATTTCATCCTTATTGGACAGTAGCCTTATCTTTTTAGGCAAGAACATTATATAAAGCTGGGCCACTTGGACAGACATCCCTGGGTTTCTTGGTCAGCTGAGGTGGTGGGTGGTGGTGTTAGGATTGTGTTTCCCATGTGCTGCAACACTGCGTGTGCTCACTGTGCAGATGTGCTTTTGGTGTTCTGTGTCTTCCTCAAGCAGTGCACTTCTTCGTACACAGGAAGGATTCTTTTCCAGGACCAGTGTTATTTCTAACAGTGTTCTTGAGATGAGAAACCATCGTGTTTGTAGTTTTTCTGGTTTTACCGTTGTGTGATGGCACACTGACAGGAAGGAGACAGATGATAAAACATCGTTTTCACCTCTCTTCACTTGGAAACGTTGTAGATGCTGGATTTTGTTCATCAACAGAGATACACAAGTGGCTGTGAACTCTGTCTTTAACAGCAGAACAACTTATCTTACTGAGTTAACTGCTACAATTTTATTTGTGAAATCATTGTTTATGTACCGTATGTTCTTCCAGACTTACAGCATTGACTCATCAGAGAAATGAAATTTTCTTCCAGTAGATGAAAATTACATTTTGACTGAAAAATCATTTCTTATGCAGTCACCCATAAATATAATGTCTTTTGCTGTCGTTTCTGGAAATGACTACAGATGTGATTCTGAATTGACAAGAAAATAGAACATCTTAATGTTTTAGGTGAAACAGATGGTATTTTTGTTTTAGACCAAACTCTTTAGAGTAAAAGCCACTTGATTGGTGACAACACTCTTGGGATCAGCTAAATTAAATATAATTTTTTCTGTCTGTTTTCTTTTTAATTGAGTTAGTATCAAAAGAGTTACAATATTTAAGAAGGAATATTTATTCATTTAATATTTTCTTTTTCTTACTGTTGTGCCCTGGATGAAGCAATAAGTATCTTTTAGTCTATTTTTATTCCTGAAAATTTCATGAGTCCATGTTGGTGTGTCTTGGCCCACATGGATCAGTTTGGAAATGAGTTTGAGGATGTGCAGAAGCCCTGCAGTGTGCGCTGCACGGCTGACAGTTGATGCACTGTACTCTCGAGTTGCATTCTTTTGCTGCACACTGTGATCACATTTCTCGTCCCTGTCATTTGTGTGACACTGGTCTGTGTCGGATCTTACTGTCAGAGCCTGCAACGAGCAAGACATTGAGGTGGGGCCTGTTCTGGTCCCACATGGTCACTAACAAGTGTCAAATTTCTGGAACTTCCATCTCACTTGCTGCATGTCTTGGGATAGGTGGGGTTGGCAGGATGTCACCCATGGCATCTGTACCCTGTCCCACACCTAGCCACTGGGGTTGCTGCACTGAAGAATCTTTGCTGGGGGAGGGGGATTAAAGAGGGATGGGAAGGGCGAAAGGATTCTGAGGCTATAGTTGGTGTCTCTGTGATGGGGACACAACCCCCGAGTGCTTTAATGTTTCAATGACAAAAACAAACACGTGCTTTAAAGGGGAGGAGGGGGAAAGGGGTGAAGCCAAGTGGATATCTGCTCCAGGTAAAAACAAGAACACAATAAATAAAAAGGATATTTTCTCAGGTCAGGGTCTCGCATCACTAGAATCCATGTGGTAGGATGGACTAATAAAGCATACAGGGAACTCATGCACACAATGCTGACTAAATGGAAAGCTTACTTTCGTTTTCTAGCCTGAGACAGTTTTGTGTATCCTAGGCCGGCCTCAAGCACGTTATATAACCAACAATGACCTTCATTTTCTGATCCATATACCTCCACACTGACGCAGTGCTGCTAATAAAGACTGATGCTCTACCAGGCCTGGATGGAGATGATGCTCTACCAGGCCTGGATGGAGATGATGCTGAGGATTAAATCCATAGTTTTATGCATGCTAGACAAATACTCTACCCAAATGAGAGATGCCCCTACCTCAACAAGGTCAAATGTTTACTTTTAATATCTACTTCTCCTTATAAGAAGGTGATGGGGGGATTTGAAGGGTCAACCCTTTGTAGGTCAGCAATAGCTATTCTCAGAAGATGGCATTGTGATCCACTCTAAGATACTTTATAACTTTCTCATAACTAATATTTATAATTAAGCAAATTATAAATTTCAGAAAATAATTTTAAAATAGTGTCTTTTATTCTAGTCACTACCACATCGACAAATTTATTATAAGATGATAATACAAATAGAGATCAATCATAGGGCACTTTTGGATTTCTTGGCAAATGGAGTGGCAAAAACAAGGGTCTGTAGCAACACCTGGTCTGTACTCAGTATAGTGTAGGTAACATGCTGTCACTAGTCAAATCTGAGCACTGAAGCCTAGGTTCTGGGAAGGTTTGAAGGTCCAGGTTAACAATCCAGGTTTAGACTTCATAAACTTAAACCCTGTGACAGTCAGGAAATGCCTGAGGGACATCCATGCAGCGTGACTTGAGGGACTTAAGTTAAGCTACAATGTATGATACAGTATTCCAGTGGAGAAATAGAAATCAGGATTCCAGGGGAGACTTCATGTGAGACAACGGTCCTGTGTGGCTAGATTTGTATCTACTTGACAAAGGCTAGAGTCAGTTGGGGAAAGGGAGCCTCAATTGAGAGTTTCCTAACTCGATTTACCTATGCACACGGTCTCTGGTGCATTTTCTTGACTGATTATTGGTATGGAAAAATGCAGCTCTTTGTGGGCAGTGCCACCCTAGGGCTGGTGGTCTTGGATGCTATAAGAAAGCAGGCTGAGCAAGCCACAAGGAACAACCAATAAACAGCACCCTCCATGCTCTCAGCATTGGCTCCTGCCTTGAGTTCCTGTCTTGAATTCCCTGGTGGTGGCACTGCATGTGTGGATTAAAGTCAGGAGCTTAGCGTGACATTGCTGTCTACTTAAGATGGAAACAGTACATTAAATACAGATTCTTATAAGAGAAATATTCAAAAGAGAAAAACCTCACATGACAACAGAAGCAGAGTGGTTGGAAACGTGAGGGGGGGAACCAGAATTCATGGTTATATGTGGCTTCTAGTAGATGGAAAAGGAGAGGGTTGGATTCTTCAGGGCTCAGGGAAGAAGTAGAGGGAGGAGAGACTGAGTTTGTTGGTAATTTGTTACAGGTAACTAATCAGCACACGGCATTATTCCTGTTGACCATAGAAATGGTCAATATCATTTACAAGGATCAATCTACAAGGATCAATTATCAATTTGCTTTTTAAGATTTTTTTTGTAGTTTCATGCTTCATTTCTTATTTATAGTCTAAAATATTCTTCTGTACTTAATAGTATGACATTTTCTAGTATTTAAATTTTTTTCTTAAGAACTCATAGGCTTAAAATTTTCAAAGCCTATGTTTAATAAAGGTTCTTAAGTGCTTTAACCTCTTTTCTAACCCAATACCCACCAGAGTTAGTGGAAAAGAAAGATGACTAGGATATGAGGGATGTGGACTTGTTTAGAAATAGTTCTTTGGAGCAAATCCAATATGTGTTGTCAGGATATCAGCAGTTCAATTCACACGAATCAGCAATCGCAGGTCGATCCAGAAGAAGCCGCGAGGTACTACTATATGCTATTTAGAAGTAGTTCCTTGGAGCAATTTCAGTCTCCAGTTGTCTCCTTGTCTGTCTCCTCACAGCCTTCCTCACAGTCTTCCTGTGTCTGTCTCCTCCTCACAGCCTTCCTGTGTCTGTCTCCTCCTCACAGCCTTCCTGTGTCTGTCTCCTACTCACAGCCTTCCTGTGTCTGTCCCTTCCTCACAGTCTTCCTGTGTCTGTCTCCTCCTCACAGCCTTCCTGTGTCTGTCTCCTCCTCACAGCCTTCCTGTGTCTGTCTCCTCCTCACAGCCTTCCTGTGTCTGTCTCCTCCTCACAGCCTTCCTGTGTCTGTCTCCTCCTCACAGCCTTCCTGTGTCTGTCTCCTCCTCACAGCCTTCCTGTGTCTGTCTCCTCCTCACAGCCTTCCTGTGTCTGTCTCCTCCTCACAGCCTTCCTGTCCCTGTCTCCTCCTCACAGCCTTCCTGTCCCTGTCTCCTCCTCACAGCCTTCCTGTCCCTGTCTCCTCCTCACAGCCTTCCTGTGTCTGTCTCCTCCTCATGGCTTCCATGCAGCTGCTTCTATTGCCCACACTCCCGTAAGGAGCCTTGTGGGGGTGTATTGGCCCAGTTGAAGTCTGAGGTAATCTCCCCACTCCAATAGCTTGGATTTAATTACATTGACTCTAATTGCATTTTTCATCCCAACTCATGACTACCGATTTTACTGTGATGTTAGTGCTTATCATGCAGAAGCATGGAGGATTTAGTGTAGTCCAGCTCAAGTTACAGCTTTTGTACAGCAGATTTCCGCTTGTCGTTTCCTAGATGCTAGTCTCCCTTTATGCTCCACTTTTCCTTTTAATTGTCTACAATTCCATGGTTCCCCAAGATTATTTTCCTCTGCTTGAGGGATTTGCATTTCATTTAGTACAAGTTTGATGGCAACCAAAAGTCTCAATTTCTGTCTAATCATCCTTTCATTTTCTAGAGAATTTCTTTGTCTGAATACTGATGACAAAGTTGGCAGGTTATTGTTATTTTTAAACAGTTTAAATATTACCCCTTTGTCTCGAATATGTTGCTGATGGGTTTAATTTTGCATGTTTTATTTGACACTATTGTCTTGATCTCCCTGGCTGCTCTGAAGGATTTTGAGGTTTGAGAGGACTATATGGCTTATCATGTGTACCCTGTGGTGGTACAGAGGACAGCGTGGCCTGTCATGTGTACTGGGGGCACATAGGTAATTCTATTCTGTAATGTGTGGATTTCCTTTCTTTGCATTCTGCTTGTTCTCCTCAGTGATTTCCTGTGCCCCTCACTCATTTCCATGTACCTTCCTGTTCTGTGTGAACCCCCACTTGGTGCTCAGTGTCGCCCTCTGGACACCGCTCACCCTGGGGCCAGAGTTGTCTGCTGTGCTCAGTCTGCACATTTGTCCTTCTGGAATCTTGTTTGTTTTCTGTAATGTACTGATTATTGTGTGTAATTTTCTATCTTCTCAAGTGCCTAAATTCATGTGTTTTCTTGGATGCCTCATAGATGTTAAAGCTACCAGCTTACAATTTGGGTCATAGGTAGTAGTAGTCATTTTTTTTTTTTAATGCTTAGTCACATGGCTTTGATTTTTGGGACACTTGCTAATTCGTACTGAATGTTAGACAATGTAACCTGCAGGGTACTGGATTGAGGCTGAAGGAGTTGTCTCTTTTTCTAATTTAGCTTTCTAACTCTTACTCTGTAGGTCCCACTTTAATATTTAAAATCCAACAGAAATCAGTACATTAATGTTGACATTGAATAAGATTCACAAATTAATTTAGGAGGGGCTCTGCATTGTTTTTGTTTTCCCTTTTATTTCTCTCAGTAAAATTTTGTCAACTTCTGTACAGTCTACTCCATTTGGTATTTGCTAAAATATTCTTAATTTGCATGTACAGAGGATTTGGAAAATATTTTTTTTACTTTAATCTTCCTTACACAGTCATAAAAATACATAGCTGTCTCCTCCAGTACTGCTCTGCTTCACTGCATGCAGTACGATAAGTACATCTTGTAAGGAGGTTTTTTCTACCTTTTCTGTTTTTAAGTTTTCTTTTACAGCTGTAATAGACTTGAAATGTAAATCACTCCCTGTCCATCCCATGTTTCCTGACAATGAGTCTCCGTGAGCTTGCTTACAGCAGCTCTATAGAACATTCTTCACATGAATTTGCCAATATGGGATCTCCACAGAAAAGCCCAGCTGCCAAAATGACCCACACATACTTGGCTGCGAGCAGTTTGGTTAAGAAACAGCTCTGAGCTTATGGTGCTTTTAGCTGGGTAGGCCTTGTGACATGCCTACCTGTCAGAGCCCTCCTTAAGAGAAGGGTGGAGTGCTGGGCTGGCCAGGCCTCCAGCCCATCCTTAGGACTGTACTACACATAAGGAGTACTGCACACACAGTACTTAGCAGGCCTTGATTGCTTGTGCCATGGGGAGGAAACAATGATTGCTGCAGGTGTCGCTGACATGATGTTATCCCACTCAGAGGGTGAAGGAGCATTGAAGACCCCCATTTCTCAGTGGGATTTCCAGGACAGACCCCTTTGGGCAGTGAAATTCTGGCCCCTCTACTAGTCCCCAGATTAACGTGACCATTATTTTCCTCCTTGCTGAAATCCATTATTCTCCTGTTTTGTAATTTGATTGATAGGTAACAAATGAGTGCCTTTTCTTCCTGAGATAAGCTGTTCTGGTAAAGAGTTGAAATGATTGCCCATGACACCAAGTCTCGAAGCCCTGGGAGGCCAGACATGACTTGGTGACAGATAGTGTCCAAGGACCTAATGCTAATGTGAACACAATTGGAGAGAAGATGTTATTAATAAAACAAGATCCCTATTCAGTTAGGAATTACATAAAAGAGAAACAAACCCTTCCCAGTTCCAGAGTATCAATAATACTCTTGTTAGTGTAGAGATAAATATGCAGGTGACCATATGACATGATATCGAAACCTGCTCAAGTCATTCACACACAACGGGGTAAATGTGCTCCTGCTTACTCTACTCCTATGATGTCCAAGCCACTAGTGCACAGTCTGCACACCTTGCTGGTTATCATTGTAGCTGCCAGGGTTCAGTCCAAGGTGAGAGAGGTGGTAACTTTTCTCCCCTGATAGCCTGTACAGCCCCCTTGCAGTACTATGAAAGCTGTCCAGGAGGGAGGAAACTTCCATGTCAGTACTACTTTGATTTTTTTCCCATGACTCAGTTATGTGGTGTCTTCAACAACAGAAACAAATTGTACAAAATTCTCTGAGATATAATTTTTTTTTAAAGAACTCATTCTGAGAGTTTGGTGCTACCACTTTGGTGGTTACTTGACCACCAAACATGTTTATAGCCATAGAATTTAGTTAATATTGAGGGTCTACTTATCTCAAAGAAAATATAATTCATGATTATGCTTTGTCTGTATTTCACTTAATATGTAAAATAGGAGTTTGTATGTATGTCAGGTAAATTTGTATTGTGGCGTCCTTGAGCAGCGTGCTGTGAATCTCTGATTGTGTTTGAGATTATTTTCTTATTCTTTCATTTTACTCATTAATATTCTACATATTTAGTTTCTTTAATAGATTCTTGGCACAATAATTACATAATCATTCAATACAGTAGAAACATTCTGGTCAAATACTAATTATCTACTTAAGTGAAACAAAACAAAACTTAGTTCACAGCTTTACTGTACAATGTGATTCCATATGGTACAAAACCAAATACATGCTTAAAACTGTAATTAAGTGTGAGTCAGTTTTCAAGTTTTCTATAGAAAGGAATGTGCTTGGTTGGGTGTTAGCTCCGTGTCCTCCCGGTTACTGGGTCTGCCCCAGGCCTGTACACTTCTTCAGATTCTAGCTTTGGACCCCTCTAGAATTGTAGATGTTAGTAGTAAATTGTTCATTTAGGTGCTCTGGAGTATGTGACAGTCAGCTCTTCCCCACAGTGTACATTAGAGTCTAACATAGTCCCTCTGATGACACAAAATCCTGGCACTGTGATTTCCCTAGTGTGCTTACAATCAGAGGAGAGCCAGGATAAAACAAACCCCACGGCAGTGAGCCTCGAGAGGGTGCAAATTAGTTGTAAAGTTTGTCTGATAAGTCTGTTCACACCCCTCCCCAGGCACAACACGGATGGTCCTTAAAAATTGCTTCTGAGGCTAAGATGGGGCTTTGTGAGCGCTAGCGTGTTTAGTGTTTTTTGTAAATACGTTTGTGGCTGGTGGCTTTTCCATCTGCTCTTGTCCATGTGCATGGAATACCAATGAGTCAGCGAATGCGTGGCTGCAAGTGAGGCCCTTGTGTCCTGTTGCATAGACCTGTAAGCCCTTCAGGGCTGGAGGCATTCTTAGAATTGATTATATCATCTGCTGTATTTTAAAATAATATTTAAGTCATAATGTGTCTTCTGCTAAGCAATTTATACTTGAAATGGTTTATAGATTTTGTGCTTTATCATCTTTATTTCATTTTTTTCTTTCTCTGTCCTTTGTTTTGCTCTGTAAGGTACTTCATTTCTTAATGAGTGGCTTGTAGTATTATGAAAATGAAGCTGTGTAGGAAACACATGTATTACGACTTTCAGATGTAGCTAAACAAATAGAAGCAAGCCCACTACCATTCTGGAGATGGGGAGGTGGTCACTATCTGACTATTCTGTTGATGTTTCTGCAGTTAACACATTTTCTAGGAAAATAAAACATTTTAAATCATAAAAACACTCACTGGTGAATCAGTGAACAGCAGGAACCTCCGTCCTTTTGGAAACACTGCTTTATTTGGAGATAATACAATGTAAATGAACTGTAATGCAGGATCGTGACTCGTGGATTTGCCGAGGTCCTGTCAGACTGGTGTGCAGCGTCTCTGCTACACTGTGCAGCAGCATTAGGAGGACTTAGGATAGGAAGGAAAGAAAGGATGTGAGTGCTTCATGGAGGATTTAAATGCGTGAGATTGAGGGAAGGGCCACTGGAAAAGGAGGAAGGCATTAGATACCATGTACGAACAGTTATGCTTGAAACCACGCTGTAAAATTGAAACGTAGTGTGCTACATGTGGTTGTATGCAATGTCAAAGATCCTGACAAGATTCAAGTTTTGTTTATATTAAGAATTGTATGTTCTTGCAGATATTAACAGAAACTACTTTTATGGTTTTACTTTTCCTTTGTTTGGTTGAGTCCCCACCAAAACTTTTTTCTCAGTAGTATATTGATCATAAAAATCTGGCCCTTCTTATATAAATAAATTTACTTTGAGTAGACTTGATTTATCCCAGAACTAAGTTTTTTGAGCATAACAACCAGGGCCCTTTCTATTTAAAATATGTGTGTGCACTGTGAGATTTACATATATAATTATACAAGTTACTGTCTTTTACCGATTCAAAATGAGTGTCATATTTTATTGGAAGTTTATTATGCCTAAACTGCAAAGACAAACTATGTTGTTTTGTTTTGTCAACACAAGGCACCAGGGAGCAGAGTGTTAGAGTACTGGTTCTTTACATGACTAACGCAGTACTTAGATGTCATCTGGAACATGTGGAACATGTGGAACATGCATGTAAAGTGAAGCATCAGTAGACTCATAGTCTCAGAACATGCTTCTCTTGCTACATGTATGGTGTGCTATCTGTTTCTTTGGGGGTTCTCTCGGGATGGCCCTTTTCATTCTTCCCGGGTGTTTGTTTGTTTGTTTATTTTGGGGTTTTGCTGTTACTTTGTTGGTGAAATTTGTTTTTCAAGGCATAGTTTCTCACTGTAGCCCTGGCTGTCCTGAAGCTTCCTCTGTAGACCAGGCTGACCTCAGACTCAGAGATCTACCTGCCTCTGCACCCTAATCACTGTGATTGAAGGGGCAAGCCACCATGCTTCACTTCCCTGTGTATTGTCTATGCTGGGAACTGAAGCCTTAAGAAGAGTATTAGAGCAACGGTAGTGTTTTGAGATTGCAGTATTGACATAGTTGCCTTTGCAGATACCTCGTGGTCTACAATCCCTTTGAACAAGAACGGCTCTCGGTGGTGTCCATCCGTGTGAACTCTGCCACAGTGAAAGTGCTGTCTGATTCAGGAAAACCTGTAGAGGTTCAAGTCAGTGCAGTCTGGAACAATGTGAGAACGATTTCTCAAGCAGCCTATGAGGTATGTGATGGCCATAGACATCTATAATCCCCTGTACAAAGGATGGAAGAAAAGAGAAAACAGGATTTATAGCTTGTACCTGCATTATAATGCATGACACGGCCATTGAGCTATCGTGTTGGGGTGAAGTCTAAGACCAGAGAATGTAATGCATGACTAAGTGACACAAAGAAAAATATTAATATTTTTAGAAGGTAACTTTTTATTAGTGGTGTGTGGATATCTTTTTAAGTATGCATATTTTAACTAGATTCTAAAATAATAAACTAATAAATTTTGGAATTTTCATGTCTAGCTCAGTGATAATTAAAGACATAGAACTGAGATAAATAGTACTGTTCTTAATATTAACGTTGGTTAGTTGACATTTTTTATAATGATAGTGACTTAATACATCCTGGGAGAGAGACTTTTCTAAGATCATTAATTTTTTTTCTGGAGATTTAATTATGGAATATTGGATTCAACCAATAAAGTCAGTCAGTCTCTCTCTCTCTCTCTCTCTCTCTCTCTCTCTCTCTCTCTCTCTCTCTCTCTCTGTGTGTGTGTGTGTGTGTGTGTGTGTGTGTGTGTGTCTGTGTGTCTTAGTTAAGCAGTTTTAAACGAACCCCATATCACTAGAAATGTTAAGCATTTGGAGTTCTGAGGTGATTTAAAGAGTTACAGAAACACAGTAATAATAAAGTAGCAACGTTTTTAAAAACTGCTGGTGCATCTCAGATAACCATCATCCTGCAGATAAAAATGGGAAATCGAATCCAAGTTCAGGTCAGATTTCACATGCATCAGCCTATCTTGAAAATGAAGCAGCTCTTGGAAGGCAGCTCACACTGCTTCCTTCAGGCCGTGGTCAGTGTCTGGTAACTCCAGGATAGCATTGATGGCTGGTGCTGACCGAACTAATTTTTGTCCTATCTATACAGCTGTGTTTATCCTTCTAACATACTGAAGTATAATTTTACAAAAGGATTTCTGATAATTAGGAAGAAAACATGATTTACATGAAGTCCTGCCCTGCTTGAAGAGTTTCTCCCTCCAAACATCTGTTGAGAACATTGTAGGACATTTGAAGGATGGTCATATAGTTTCATAGGAAGAATACAAACATGAACACCTTTGAAGCCTTTTAACCTGAGGTGATATCGATTCCAGGCTGGACAGAAGTGTAGACAACCTCACTAAATTACTGAAGCATTTATAAAGTAACAGTATGTCCTCTTTCTAAGAACCTGATTAATGTGTGTACCACAAATATATATGTTTTGCCTTTCATATATAACTCGTCTCTGTAACCCCTTCTCCTGTCTTGAAAGGCTGCCTTTCTAGCTCATGTACCACCACTGGGACTGAAAGTGTACAAGATCTTGGAATCAGAAAGTTCAAGCTCACACTTGGCTGATTATGTCCTATATAATAATGACGGACTAGCAGAAAATGGAATATTCCACATGAAGAACGTGGTAGATTCGGGAGATGCCATAACCATAGAGAATTCCTTCCTCACACTTTGGTTTGACCGATCTGGGCTGTTGGAGGTATGTTCTGATTAGTTGTGACAACCATAGATCGCACTGTGTTCACTCTGTGTCCATGACAATGCAGAGGGGGAAAGCCCTCTTAGGGCTGCAGCCTAACCCTGGGAGGCAGGACTGATGAGCAGCTGCCTACTCTGTGTGGCCTCCTGTTGCTCGGTTGAAAGTGTTTATCTAAGCTGTGGAAGCAGTTTAACAGAATAGTGATCTGCCAGGTATAATGCAAAGTGAGTTTTAAAAATTTTAATTCCTATTTTTAGATCACTTTTACTATGTTCTAAAAAGATACTGGCCCATGCATATTGGCACCTAAAATATGTCTCCTACAGAACATTTGAGAAGCACAAGTCTAAGTTCTTTATTCCTTGCTAAAGTATAGGGCAGTGCTTTGTTCCAAGTTGAAGGCTTTCAAATCTGAGGCCAACTATGACATTTTGATGCTAACCAAATATTTGTCATGTGAGGGGCTTCCTTCCGCATCTTTAGTCTCACTCTGGTCCCTCTTTTTCTTTTCTGAGACAGGATGAGTCTATGTAGCTCAGGCTTGCCTTGAACTCATTATTAAGCCCAGGCTACCCTTAAAATTAAGCAGTCCTTCTGCTGTAGCCTTTCAAGTTACATGAGCATTTAAACATTTTTATGCGGATGTGTGTTTTCCTTTCATGCGTGTGTGCCCCTGGATGCCTGGTGTCCGAGGTAGTTAAAAAGGCATCCGATTCCCAAGAACTGGGGTTGTCAATGGTAGTGAGCTGCCACTTGGGCCCTGGGAGCAAACCCAGGTCCTCTGCAAAAGCAGCAGCTGGGCTTAACTCCTGGGCCATCCCACTAGCCTTCCTTGAGCATTTTCACCTATCCAGGTGGATTTTAGATTTTATTGTCCTTTTTTTTTTTGAGCCTATCCACAGCCCCCCTTTTAGTTTCGCCTTATTGCCTCTTACATATCTTGGCTTTCATTTTAGACTCCATCAGGTGGCACTCTGGTAATAAGTCGCTGTGTGTTTATCTTGCTTTTGTAATCCTCAGAAAGTGAGAAGGAAAGAAGACAGTAAACAGCACGAACTGAAGGTGCAATTCCTATGGTACGGAACCACCAACAAGAGGGACAAGAGTGGTGCCTACCTCTTCCTGCCTGACGGGCAGGGCCAGGTGAGTGCTGCCACACAGACAGACAGGTGCTGCTGTGCATGTCCACTGGGACGGGCTGGCGACAGAGATGAGAATGTCTCCCTAGTTTATCCGTGGACAGGGATCAGCTCTCAGCTGTGGAATTATATTTATCCTTATTAAAGGTTGGCAGTTTGTACTGGAAAGTTAGATGTGTCAGAGCTGGATTTCACTTAGGAAGACACAAGGGATGTGCGTTCTCCAGGAAGAAAGCTAATCTAGACGTGGCTCACAGGGATGTACAGCACTGTGTGTGTAGAGACCCAAAGTGCTCAGCCCTGTGGGGAAGACTTCACTGGACCACCTCTCTATCTTCGTTAGGGATTTAATAAACAGTCTTTTTTACTCTTGACTATAAAAGCAATACATACACACAGTCTTGCGCATTTTGAAAATGTAGTGAATGTGAGAAAGCAGTAAAATTGACGGTGCTCTGAGGCCCTGTGAACACCACTGCCCGCATTCAGACGAGATTTCCTCTTCTTTGAGCGTTTCCACATTTGCGCATCCCCCAGTTTTGAGTTTTTATCTTACTACCTTTACATGTTTTGGTTTTCATTTTTAACTCAGTCTGATGTCACGTGCTTTGGAGGCATCACTCCTGTGTTTCAGAGTCCCCTACTTCCTCCCACTTCCTCACTGCAGTGGCTCGGGATCGGCATCTTTGTAGCTTCTCTTCATAGTCCTGAGTGTCCCCACGGAAGCCAAGAGGAGGAGTTTTGGATCAGTGTATGAAGCCAGGTTCTAAGGGGTTGTTTGTCTTCTGATTTTCTTGCCTCCGGTGTCTCAGAGCTCTGCCCGAAGCTTGGGGAATTAGCTCTGTAAAAATAATTGCTTATAACAGTGCCTCCCCACGCTCACCCCATTGCCTTTATGCCTTCCTGTTTCCCCTACCCCAAGATGCATAACTCTCCTTGATGCTTTGTGGCTCAGTGACTAATCTTTCTTCTGAGCAAGTTGTTTTTCTTATACAATTTGAAGAAGCTGCACACTAAAATGATTAGATTTTTAGGGATTACATAGGCCACCCTGAGGTGGTCTGTTTGTTTATGCTCAAGCCAGTGAAAAATTGCAGGTAATAGTTTACAGGATCTATCCAAAACGGGTAGCTTTTTTTTTTTAATAGAATGTATAATTATTGGTTCACCATCTTTGTTTGTTAGGTTTAATTTTTTACTTTCTTTCCTTCTTTTTTTTTAAATTAAGACTTGGCTTCAATATTTTTGAGGCCCAGGCTGGCTTCAAACTCACGATCCACTTGCCTCAGCCTCCTAAGGGATATTATGTGTGGGAAAAATAGTAATTAAATTAAATATCTGTAATACTGATGAAAAGAGTAAGAAAATATTATACAGGATAACGTAAAAGTATTGTAACATTAGGAAAAGAGATAGCTGATTATCTCAGAAGAGAGTAGGTACCCAGAAACCTCTGTCCCTGGTTCCCTTCCCCTCTACCTAGCTTTTAGATGGATGATAATTTTGCAAAAAAAAAAAAAAAAAAAAACTTTGTAAATGGTACACATTTCATTAGCTTTAGTGTGTTTTTCTATGGACAAAGAGGTATGCTTGCAGTCAAACCACACAATTCTGAGAGTCTCTTACTGATCAAGAGTACTCCATCGGAAGCCTCTCTTCATGTTCCCATTGAGCTGAAATAAATAATACTTAACATAGATGCTTTAAGTTTAGTCTCACATCACATAAGTTGTGCCCTTTATTCACTAATTTTCTTGATGCTAAATAATAAAATCTAAACCAATGATTTCCAGGTTCATAAGTTTGCTCTCTGTTCAGCCAGCTCTTCCCTGCCAGAGGGTAGAACGGTTCTGATCTCAGTGAGCCTCACTGTGAGTCACCATGTGTGAGCCTTGTATCCAGTTTGCTTAGCCCCAGTATGTACCCATCATATTGGCATCAGGGGAACAGAGTCACAAGTGCTGGCCCGGGAAACATCACTACTTAAGATGATTTCATTTCTAATAAATGGCTATATGGACAATAGAAGAATGTTTGTAAGTGAGGATAATATTTGTAGATTATCTAAGGCCAATCAAATTGTAAGCATTTGCAAAACATGCCTTATAATTTTATGTAAGAAAAAAATCTTACTATATGTTTAATGTTTATATCCTGTGTATTCTGATAAGTTAGAAGGTTTTCATGTCGTTATGAATGTTGAATTTAGAATTTGTCATTTCGCACAATATTCCTAAACACTTCTTGGGAAAGTTGAGAAACCAACATGTTTTTGCTAAAACTGTTTTTTCCTCTTCAGCCGTATGGTTCCCTAAGACCACCCATTGTCAGAGTGACACGTGGAAAGATCTACTCAGACGTGACCTGCTTCCTTGAACATGTTACTCACAAAGTCCGCCTGTACAACATACAGGGTAAGAACGCTGTGGCTGTCAGACACACAGGCTTGCTGGTGAAGTCATACTTTTCTTCTGTCTTTCTTACTGAACTCTGAGTTGTTTAGAGACAATGCAGTCTTTTGAAATTGACTCTGTACCTACAGCCTGACTTCCAATGGCTTATTTGCCTTCAGATGGTGGGAATGGTGAAGCCTTCTCATCTGCTAGGTTGACACTCATCCTTCTGAATCTCTTCCTTCCTCCTTAGCATCTAACTTAGTCATGAGATTACCACCCAGAAACCTTATGTTGAACACCTGGAAGCAATTCAGTATTTAGCTGTGGTTTTATAAAATAGAATATTAGCATAGTTACTAGACCAGTGACTCCAGTAGCTTCAACTATCTTAGAAGAGTCTTTATAGGGTTGCCACTTGCAGTTGTCCTGATGTTTCCAGGCTGAAACAAGTTGGGAAGGAGAACATTGCACACTTGACTTTTCATTCAAGGAGAAAATAAGGAATGCCACCAACTGACCCAGACTGCTGATGAGTGTCGATTGCTTTTAAGTTGTGGAGAAAGGCATCATGGTCACGGAATTTCTTAGCTACCCAATGTTCAATTTCTTGATTTCACAGTCTAAGCTTACTCTTGCTTTGGTTTAATTATGTCACTTCATATTTTGCTAGTTTTGCCTTTTTCTCTGTTACTAGTCACGGTCAGTTTTTTGCTCCTCAGAACTCTTGGGAGTACCACAGTACACTTTCCAGTCCACCATGGAAGTCCCCTAGAGATGACGGGAAAACTAACACTAGGCATGACTTTGGGCCCAGCTGTGACTTTCGTGTGACAGAATGACCTCGCACCACAAGAAAGCCTGTAATTATAAAATGCCCCCCCATCTTTGAGTTTCCCAAAACCTCCATTAAGTCAGAACCATGGGGTAAGGGGTGGGGTCACTTTGGCCATTTTCAGTAATTCATTCCTGGAAGCTTTAACAGCACATTTTCAACAATTGCCAACTACTTCATATTATAGGTGAGAAACACTCTCAGGCATAAAATCACTCATGTGGCTTTTGTTTTACTTATTTATAACTTATACAGTTAGATACTTATATACTTGTAATAACTATAACCCAACTTACTTGAGAGGCTGAGGCAGGGGGATTGCAACTTTAAACAATGGTGTGGGTAAGTTAGTGAGGCCTTGTCTCATAAAAAAGTAGCCTAGGGCTAGACTGTGTAGTGGAATGATGACCTAGGATGTGTCAGATCCTAGGTTCAGTCCTTAGCTGTTGCGCGCACCTCTTTTGTGTCCCCTTCGCCCGCGAAAAAGGACACGGAGGCAGTAATCGGGTATCACTACAGACGAGGATTTACTTCTTGTAACAGCAAAAGCGGAAAAGACCCCAAGCCCGGGAAAGGCACTACTATATATACCCTAGAGTG